>NC_142794.1:43179155-43254778 GCF_049724085.1 Artemia sp. Qi Xiang Cuo
ATTTCTTTTAAGATGACAACTCCCCCCCCCCCCACAGCCCTCAGGGTAAGGGTTGTAAGATATGCCCTGGGGGCATATAAGGTTTTTATAGAAAGGGATGTCGTAGAAATTTCAAAAAGGGCTCATTCGATTGGAATTTGACAGGGCTAGTGCCCTTTTTAATAGTAGAAAGTGATTGGAGGGTAACTACCCCCCTCTCACGCACATCATTACCCCCAAACACATCCAATCAAAATTTTGAGATAGTCATTTTTTCAACGTAGTTGAAAGTTCTGGAAACTTTGTTTTTGAGGATGACGACCCCCTCACAACCCTCAAGGCAAGATTTGTAAGTTATGCCCTGAGGGCATATAAGGTTTTTATAGAAAGTATTGTCGTAGAAACTTCAAAAAGGGTTCATTCGATTGGAAATTGAAAGGGCTAGTGCCCTTTTTAATAGTCGAAAGTGATTAGAGGGCAACCAACCCCTCTCTCACGCCCACTGTTTCTCCAAACACATCCAATCAAAATTTTGAGATAGCCATTTTGTTCAACGTAGTTGACAGTTCTGGAAATTATGTCTTTGAGGATGACAAACCCCACACACCCCTCAGAAACTTCAGAAACTCTTAGAAACTTCAAAAAGGGCTCATTCGACTGGAAATGGAAAGGGCTAGTGCCCTTTTTAATTGTCGAAAGTGATTAGAGGGCAACCAACCCCTCTCTCACGCACACCATTTCCCACACACATCAAATCATAATTTTGAGATAGCCATTTTGTTCAACCTAGTTGAAAGTTCTGGAAATTATTTCTTTGAGGATGACAAACTCCCCACACCCCTCAGGGTACGGGTTGTAAGTTATGTCCGTGGGGTGGGGCATATAAGGTTTTTATAGATAGCTCTGTCGTAGAAACTTCAAAAAGGGCTCATTCAATTGGAAATTGAATGGGCTAGTGCCCTTTTTAAAAGTCGAAAGTAATGGGAAGGCAACTAACCCCCCTCTCACGTCCACCATTTCCCCAAACACATCCAATCAAAATTTTGAGATAACCTTTTTTTTAACGTCGTTGAAAGTTCTGGACATCATTTCTTTGAAGGTGACACCCCCCCCCCCCCCACAGCCCTCAGGGTAAGTGTTGTAAGTTATGTCCTGGGGGCATGTAAGGCTTTTATAGAAAGGGTTATCGTAGAAACTTAAAAAAGGGCTGATTCGATTGGTAATTCAAAGGGCTAGTGCCCTTTTTAATAGTCGAAAGTGATTGGAGGGCAACTAACCCCTCTCTCACGCCCACCATTTCCCCAAACACATCTAATCAAAATTTGGATTTAGCCATTTTTTCAACGTTGTTTAAAGTTCTGGAAATTAGGTCTTTGAGGATGACAACCCTCCACAGTCCTCAGGGTAAGGATTCTAAGTTACGCCCTAGGGGCATCTAAGGTGTTTATAGAAAGCGTTGTTGTAGAAACTTCAAAAAAGGCTCATTCGATTGGAAACTGAAAGGGCTAGTGCCCTTTTTAATCGACGAAGTGATTGAAGGGAAATTAACCCCCCTCTCACGCACACCATTCCCCCAAACACATCCAGTCAAAATTTTGAGATAGCCATTTTGTTCAACGTAGTTGAAAGGTCCGAAATTATGTCTTTGAAGATGACAACCCCCCCCCCCCCAGCCCTCAGGGTAAGGGTTGTAAGATATGCCCTGGGGGCATATAAGGTTTTTATAGAAAGGGATGTCGTAGAAATTTCAAAAAGGGCTCATTCGATTGGAATTTGACAGGGCTAGTGCCCTTTTTAATAGTAGAAAGTGATTGGAGGGTAACTACCCCCCTCTCACGCACATCATTCCCCCAAACACATCCAATCAAAATTTTGAGATAGTCATTTTTTCAACGTAGTTGAAAGTTCTGGAAACTTTGTTTTTGAGGATGACGACCCCCTCACAACCCTCAGGGCAAGAGTTGTAAGCTATGCCCTCGGAGCATATAATGTTCTTATAAAAAGCATTGACGTATAAGCTTAAAAAAAAGCTCATTCAATTGGAAATTCAAGGGGCTTGTTTCCTTTCTGATAGTTGTAAATGATCAGAGGGCACTCAACTTCTCTTGCACGCCAACCATTTCCCTAAACGCATCCAAACAAAATTTTGAGATAGTCATTTTGTTCAACGCAGTTGACAGATCTGGAAATTATGTCTTTGAGGATGACAAACCCCACACACCCCTCAGAAACTTCAGAAACTCTTAGAAACTTCAAAAAGGGCTCATTCGACTGGAAACGGAAAGGGCTAGTGCCCTTTTTAATTGTCGAAAGTGATCACAGGGCAACCAACCCCTCTCTCACGCCCACCATTTCCCCAAACACATCCAATCAAAATTTTGAAATATCCGTTTTGTTCAACGTAGTTGAAAGTTCTGGAAATTAGGTCTGAAAATGACAAACCCCACACACCCCTCAGGGCAAGGATTGTAAGTTATGTCCGTGGGGTGGGGCATATAAGGTTTTTATAGATAGCTCTGTCGTAGAAACTTCAAAAAGGGCTCATTCAATTGGGAATTGAATGGGCTAGTGCCCTTTTTAAAAGTCGTAAGTAATGGGAAGGCAACTAACCCCCCTCTCACGTCCACCATTTCCCCAAACACATCCAATCAAAATTTTTAGATAACCTTTTTTTAACGTCGTTTAAAGTTCTGGACATCATTTCTTTGAATGTGACACACACACCCCCCCCCCCCCCCACAGCCCTCAGGTTAAGGGTTGTAAGTTATGTCCTGGGGGCATGTAAGGCTTTTATAGAAAGGGTTATCGTAGAAACTTCAAAAAGGGCTGATTCGATTGGTAATTCAAAGGGCTAGTGCCATTTTTAATAGTCGAAAGTAATTGGAGGGCAACTAACCCCCCTCTCACGCCCACCATTTCCCCAAACACATCTAATCAAAATTTTGATTTAGCCATTTTTTCAACGTTGTTTAAAGTTCTGGAAATTAGGTCTTTGAGGATGACAACCCCCCACAGTCCTCAGGGTAAGGATTCTAAGTTACGCCCTAGGGGCATCTAAGGTGTTTGTAGAAAGCGTTGTTGTAGAAACTTCAAAAAAGGCTCATTCGATTGGAAACTGAAAGGGCTAGTGCCCTTTTTAATAGACGAAGTGATTGAAGGGCAACTAAACCCCCTCTCACGCCCACCATTTCCCCGAACACATTCAGTCAAAATTTTAGATAGCCATTTTGTTCAACGTAGTTGAAAGGTCCGAAATTATGTCTTTGAGGATGACAAACCCCCCACAACCCCCAGGGCAAAGGTTGTAAGCTATACCCTGGGGGCATATAAGGTTTTTATAGAAAGTGTCGTAGAAACTTCAAAAAAGGCTCATTCAATTGGGAATTGAGAGGGCTAGTGCTCTTATTAATATTCAAAATCGATCGAAGTCTTATTAATATTCAAAACCGATCGAAGGGCGAATGGGCCGCCACGCCCAACATTTCCCCAAACACTTCCGGTCAACATTTGTGTATAGCCATTTAGTTGAACTTAGTTGAAGAGTCCGGAAATTATGTCTTTGAGTATAACCCCCCCACAGCCCTCATGGCTAAGGTTGTAAGCTATGTCCTAGGGCCGTATAAGGTTTTTATAGAAAGCGTTGTCATTAAAACTTCAAAATGTCTCATTCGATTAGGAATTTAGAGGTATATTGCCCATTTTAATAGTCGAAAGTAATCGGAAGGAGAATCCCCCCCCCCCCCACACCAATCATTTTTTCAAACATTTTAGATCAACATTTTGTTATGACCATTTTGTTCAACGTAGTTGAAAGTCCTAGAATTATGCCTTTGAGGATGACAACCCTCCTTCCATAGCCCTCAGGACAAGGGTCGTAAGTTATTCCCTTGGGGCATAAAAGGTTTTATAGAAAGTTTTGTCATAGAAGCTTCAAGAAGGGCTCATTCGATTGGAAATTTAGAGGACTAGTGCCTAATTTATTAGTCGAAAGTGATCACAGGGCAAATCAACCCCCCCCCCCTCGCCCATCATTTCCCCAAACATTTCCATTCAAAATTTTGAGATAGCGATTTTTTCAGCGTATTTGAAAGGTCTGGAAATTATGTCATTGAGGATAACAAAACCCCAGGCCTTCAGGGCAAGGGTCGTAAGTTATGTCCTTGGGGCATATAAGGTTCTCATAGAAAGCATGGTCATATAAACTTCGAAGGGGGCACATTGGATTCGTAATCAGACGCTCTAGTGCTCGTTTTAAGACTCAAAGTGATCTTAGGGCAGCTACCCCGCCCCCCTCACACACACACACGTCGTGTTGTCCCGAAATGCATCTAATAGATATTTTAAGATAGCCATTCTATTCAAAATAGTCTAAATATTATATAACAATGCTTGTGGAGTTGAAACAACACCCAGAGATTAGGGGCAAGGGTTGTAAGTTATGCCCAGGGTATTAAAGGTTTTTATGGAATGGATGGTTGTTTAACTTTAGAAGAGGCTCAGTCTTTATCACTGAAAAAGACAATGTCAATATAAAACGAGCAGAAATTAATTAAAAAAAATTTTTCCACAAAATAAGTTTTTCAAAAAAAAAGTAAAGAACTCCATTAAACCATAAATGAACAAAATAAAATCAAATAATCTACCAAGCATACAACTACCACAAATCAGTATCAGTAAACAAATTAAACCCAAAACAAACAAAAAAAAAAAAAAAAACAGGGCCAAACTCAAAACCAGCAGAGATTAAAATGAGTAGGGTTCTAAACCCCTCTGCTTTCTAAAAGCCAGAATATATTTGTACTTTACTGAAAAAAACACTTTTAAATGTTTCCATTTTTATAATTTTAAGAAATTAAAGATTAATTAAGATTTTAAGGAATAAATATCAGCATATGTATATTAAACTGACAGTGCGCATTTTTTTTTCAGTAAATTCATTTGAATTTTTGTCAGTAAAGTACAAATATATTCTGGCTTTATTTGAAGATTTTAACACAGCACTCTTCATGCATTGCTAGTATTCGGCAAAGCAGCTTCTCTGGAATGTCGTAGAATACCAGGATTCGCATCTGCGAAGACCAGTTCCGCACACAATCCATTGGATGTCATGCTGCTCGTCATACAGATGTAGGTCTAAGGCAGCTTATAATCTTATCAAGATTATTATGCAGAAACGCTTATTGGGTTCGGAAAGGCGGTTGATTCCTCTATAAATGTCACAAACGGCTGTCTTTCTTTTTTGAAAGGCTTAATGATTGTACCTGCTTTCTAATCTTTAGGCACTTATCTTATTTGCCATATGAGTAAACATAAAACGACCCACATTGAGAGGTATTTGCAGATGGTCAGTTCTTCAGAAGTACGATCAGCAGCATGGGATTCGCTGTTTTTACAGTTACTGTAAAATCCTTCAATTGCGCAAAATTGACTGATTATTGTTGCTCGAAGCCATCTAGTTATTATCTGAAAAATCTTTGCAGGAATGAATGGCGTTAAGCTGGGTTTTGCTATTCCTGGCACCTTGTAGGTCACCATTCTAGGAAATCAGCTATTGCCTAGCTTACCTTTTAGGTTTGTCTTTCACCTGAGAAGCCTATTTTTTCCTTGGTTACTCATAATTAAGGCATGTAAACCTAATGTTTTTTCTCGCAAAGTTTACCTAACTTTGTCGTAATGTGTCTCATCCTTCAGACTTGTCCAGCAAATTTGATTGCCCCAGCATGATATGGAGGAGGGATAACCAAACAAATAAAAAAACAAACGAAAAATAAACACGAAAAAAAAACAAACAACTTACCATAAACCTCAGAAGTAGTTAAAAATAAAATATAACTACAACATCATATACCCTGCTACCACTCGCTTAACACTCCGCACTCAAATCCTTCCTTAACACACCTCAATAAAATAAAACACTACCTTTAATGATTTAATACCAATTTAATCTATCAACTATGCATCCTATTACATTATAACAACCTCAAGGGGTAAAAATACACTCAGTGTTCTTTGAAAAAAGAGGGTAGGTCAGGGCCTAATATAAAAATTGCGAGTTTTGAACAATAAAAGAAGAAAATCACAGAGAATATCTGTAAAGAAAAAAACAAAACAAAAAAAGGAGTAATGGCCTAAGGCCTTCCCGCAGAGCCTTTAGCTGTAATTGATGGTAACATTTATAAAGAGGGAAAAAATGATCAAACGATTTGTAGATGTTATTTAAAAGACGGGTAATTGTGCTAAGTGAAAGTTTGTATTTAACAAATTTTGGAAAGAAAGAGAGTCAAATTAAAATAAAAAAAATAGTGTATATTGATTTTTTTTTAAGTTTTACTGAAATATTTTATTTCCAGTATTTTGGAAATGGGCTTTTAGGGTAGCATCAGAAAGATACCACTAGGCTAAATAGGTTTTAGCATCACAAATTGGTTTACAAATTAAGTCAAAATAAAACACATTCTAACCGGCGTAATTTTAGTAAACATAAGGATTAGTTTTTTAATGAAAGTGAATTTGAATTTTTGCTAGATCAGACGATTCTTTTTAAAAGGTGTCCACTATTGTGTTTTCCAGGATGATCGACCTGTTTATGCCCCAAAAGTAATCCAAACTGAGGTAATTTCAAATCCCTTTCCTGATATCGTTGCTAGGAAGGCCATTCAGAAACCTGAGAAGATTGAGCATGAAATTACCCAGACAAGATCTGGAGCTACAAAGTATGTTTCCTCATTGTATTGAAAATTTATGACACATTTGGCCTTCATTAGTTTCTATTTGTATAAAGTGCGCTAAAAAGAAAATTTTGTTCTGAAAATTAATGTGTAGGAAGTGTTATTTATAGACTGTGATGAGATAATTTCTTTAATTTTTGTTATTAAAAGATAGGCTGAACTTTTAAATAATTTGATTAATTATCAATTAAATTATGGTTTAAGTACTTGTTGGTTATTGGAAACACACCCATGAATTACGTTTAGGTTACATCTCAGAAAACCGGTTTCATATTTACAAAAACAAGTGACGGGTGATACAGTGCATTGGACTTAGACAGAATGCACTGGACTTGTATAATTTTGGCTATATATTTGCACATTAGGGTTGGGGTTAGATTAGGTTACGTTAGTTTGCGTTAGGTTAATTTAGCTTCTAAAGTATTATTTTACCATCATGTTTTGTTATTATTCATTAGGATTAACCTAACTTCATATCTTGGGTGTGTTTCCAATAAAAGACAAGTACCGTGGTTGAAATTTAATTTTGTTATCGAATAATATATTATTTCTTTTTGAAGAACAGTGAAATTCTAGGAGAAGATAAAATTAATATTTGGGAAAACGGATGTAAGACCCGTGGAATAACGGAAGATTTTCCACTACGGATATTTTACCGCATGGTTAATGAAACTGAAATAATAAAATCAGGAAACACAAATCTGATATACAAAATGAGTTCCTCCGTCAAGTCTAGAATGTAACTCAAAAACAAAGAGAATAACAAAAAGACAAAAACAGCTGATTAGTTTAGTTGAGAAATAATCGTCTTATGATTATTTATTGCAGTATTGTGTCTTTTTGTTATTCTCAAATCGTCTGCAGAGTTACCTAATGAAAATCAGACAAAAAAAAGTGAAATTCCAAAAGAAGATAACATGAATATTTGGGAAAATGGATGTAAGACCCGTGGAGTTGTGGAAGATTTTCCAGTACGAATATTTTTTCGCATGATTAATGAAACAGAAAGATTAAAATCAGGAAAAAATACACGAATTTGATATACAAAATGAGTTACTCCCATCAAATCTAGAATGTAACTTAAAAACGAAAAGAAAAACAAAAAGACAAAAAAAAGTTATTAGTATTGTTGAGAAATAATCGTCTTATGGTCATTTATTGTAGTATTGTGTCTTCTTGCTATTGTCAAATCGTCTGTGGAGTTACCTAATGTAAATATAGGTATGTCTTTTAACATATTGTCATAATTTAAAGCAACATGGAATTTTCTTATGTCCCTTTATCGGTCATAAACGGAAATTTGACAATAAATACAGTAAATTAAGTGTCTTCTCTTCACGAGCTCTGCTTTCATACGACGTTTTTTATGTGTGGAATTGGAGACTTAATATCTTAAAATGGTACTTTTACAAGGTAAACTCGTGGTCTACTAGATATATACGGGTAAGCGTACCTTCTAGGATGGTTAGTGGCTGAAAGTCAAATGCACATTTTTGTTTTCTCTAAAGAGGGGCTACCCAGTGTTTGCCCAGTGGATTGATGCTCTGCCTGAGTCAAATGCAGATTTTTGTTTTCTTTAGAGAGGGGCTATCCAGTGTTTGCCCAGTTGATTGATGCTCTACCTGACAATGTTGGGCCAGGAATCGATCCCCACTGCAGCGAGGTTGGACGACAGGCTTGCTACTTGTATCTGTGAAAAAGACTCAGCAACTGAAAAGACGTTTCGATATCCTATGCTCTAGCAATGACTGTTGAGAATCTTCATTCTTTTAGAGACCGTTGGGGAAATATTATTCAAATGTTTTCCAAAAAAATCACAGCTTACATGTTTTTATTGTCCGATCTTTGTAAGGGAAATTTTTGGCTTACCTATTTTAGGTTATGGAAGTGATTTGTCATCCATATTCTTTCATCCAAGATAATCAGTTGAACAGGATTCACTGAACAGGATAAATAGCCAGTTCTCAGATTGTACATTGAAGATATTTTTGAATTCCACTTCCTTAACAGATTTTCAATTTATGTTCAACTATGTACTTCTAGCCATACAACACTATTAATTTGGCTGCCAGATTTTTTTTAGGTTTAGAGACATCCTATATTTTATTAGTTGCACTTGAAAGTCACATGGCCTACTCCACAAGGCATTTTGTCTCTAAATTACAAAGGCCTTATATCGCTAGTGATAAAAAGGAGTTTAAGCTGAATCAGAGCTTAAGCAGCTTAAAAAGGAGTTTAAGCTGAACCAAAATTGTATTTCTGATGTGGTTTTGGACAACGTCAAACTTATATTTATCAGACCAAAGAAGTAAGAAGTATGATAAAAATATCTTCAAAGTCCTCTTTTAGAAGTAGAAGGCAAATTAGCCAATTCCTTTTTTATTAATTTTGGTAGATGCATTAAAGATGATCTTTAGTGTTTTTGGTTTTCATGTTTAGGCCTGCGAAACCAGACCTACGTTGATCAAAGCATTTGGCGTTATATTTTATTATTATTTATGTTTATTTACATTCATTTCTTATTTGTTAATAGTTATATTTATTATACTTTTTAAAACTTTTTATTCATTTTATTTATCTATCATAATTTTTAAATTTATATTCCATTTTTTATCTCATAATTTCATTTGCCTTTGACCATTTACTTTTGACCGGTGAAATAATAACGAAGATACAATAGACAGATATACTGTTGCAACGGATATCGAGAGAGGCCTAATCGTATAAATGGCTGCTATAGGAAAGGTCTCTTATGAACAGACTCGTCTGTTTTCTTAATATATTTAAGGTTTTTGACCTATCCTTATTATTTTCGTTACGGGTGCCATCTCTAGCTGGTTAAACATCAAAGGACAAACTTTGAACAAATAACAAAGGGTTATAAATCAGCAAATGAAACAGTAAAAAGGAAACTTGGATAATGGAAAATATCCTGACTAAGCAAGAACGGTGGGTAGTAATGTGGAAGACTTAAAGCAAGTTTATGTTAATTTCTGTGCTATCAAAATTCAGGCACTGCTCAGAATTGAATTAAGCATTAAGCGTAATTGAACTAAGCACCTTAGAAAAATGTTTAATAGTTGCTTGTTCTGTTGTCCATGTGAGTAGGCACGTTAAAACGTAGCTAGTTTGCCTATGTGGAGAGGTACGTTAAAACATAGCTATGCTGTCGATGTGAGTAGGCACGTTAAAACGTAGCTACGTCGTCCGTTTGAGTAGGTGCGTTAAAACATTGTTACGTTGTTCTGTGATTAGGTATGTTAAAACGACGCTACGTTATCTATGTAAGTAGGTACGTTAGAACGTAACTACGTTGTCCTTGTGAGTAGGTGATTAGGTATGCTATTTCAGAAATATTTACGCTAATCCATATATTCGCACCATGAGATCGTAATCCTGAACTTTGGAATATTTCTTAATCTCCAAAGAATTAGTCTGTGTGACCCCTCCCTCTTTTTATGTTTTTTTTAATTGTCTTTATCTATTAAATATTTTACAAGCTTATATAATGCAAATATAGAATAAGGTTTATTTTATATTTTTTCTTTTAAAGTTATTTAATTCAAGAATTGATTACAGGAACTTTGGACTTTTGTCATTTGGTCTTGAAGCTGAAGAAGATGAAATGGAATCAGAAGTTATTTTAAAAGAAATTTCTGGAAAAGTTAAGTCTAAATCAAGTCATGACTTGGCCAAAGACCCAAAATTAAGTAGCATTCCAGCTGTGCATCTAGAAAATAATGAAAAAGAACTTAAGGAAGATGTATCAAACTTAAGGAAAACAGGAACGGAAGAGTAAGTAAAGTTTTTCTGGTTGAAATGATAATTAATTGCTTTAGACTTTTTGACTTGTTAACTTGTGTATCTACATTGTTTTTTGTGGCCCTTCCTATCATATTTGTTAATGATAAGACGGGCTCTTTTTTTGTGGACCTTGTTTTTTAAACCTAGACTCTGAAGTGAGAACTCAATCCATATGGGCTTCGATAGCCCTTTTTCGGAAATAAATCTCATCTTATGGTAGGGGCACTCTTATCTTATCAGACACTGCCCATAGAGTGTAGAAAACCTTAAGAGTAGAAACTGGAGCTAGTGTCGGCAAAAAAAAAAAAAAAAAAAAAAAAAAACAACGCGATCTATTGGCAGTTGTTAGGGCTTTCTTCCACACTTCATTATAAGTTTGTCGTTTATTTTTAGCTGGTAGCAGAACTTTTAAGCTACGTTTACTTTTAATACGAGAAAATGCCACCTATAACATTACCATGATTAAAAACAGGAAAACTAAAGTCGACGCCAACAAACTCAAAAGTCTGGCCTTGCGACCTATGTATAGTCATGGCAAATGCGGTTGGATGTGGAAATTGATTTCCTTGAACAATACATCTAAGTTGACCTTTACTAGAGTCGACTGCAACTCGAGAAATATGAACGTAGTTT
Organism: Artemia sp. Qi Xiang Cuo; assembly: GCF_049724085.1. Classification (NCBI taxonomy): domain Eukaryota; kingdom Metazoa; phylum Arthropoda; class Branchiopoda; order Anostraca; family Artemiidae; genus Artemia; species Artemia sp. Qi Xiang Cuo. Next base: position 43,190,300 of record NC_142794.1, read on the forward strand.
CCTGATTTTCCCCCAGTAATTATATTTGCCTTAATTACGTTGTTACATAATTCAGTAACAATAATCTGGTTCCATTACATATCCCTTCAGAAATATTTAAGTTATGCAAAAGCATTACTATTGTATTTTTCTTTATTTTAAGTCATGCGGTGGTAAATCTGCAGTTTCAATTGAATTGAGGAATTCTGGAGTAAATACAATACCTCCATTTTCTTTATCTTTTAGAGAGTCGTAACTTTCATACGATTTTTATTTCCCCGGGAGGCGATTGACAATTTTTGCATTTATTTTACTAACTTCTTTGTTGATTGAAGCTAAAATAACTCGATTTTTCATTAAATTGAAATGTTGTTTGAACAATCATTCTCCAAATACTTCCTCAATTAAATTACCCCTGAAAATTATGTCTCCTGGTAATTCGATTTCATTAAGGTCATTCTTAGGAAGATTTCCATTTCCCAGTTCGAGGATGTATTTTGCAAATGCTCCTGTTTAGGATCGACCCGCATATTTTTCTCAAAGGAAATATGTTTGAAATGCTTACTGTCGGAATACACACTGTCGGAAATTACCTCCAGCAAATAGAATTTTCCCACCAAATGGCAAGTTTGGATTTACGACGGACCGCAACAAAAGTTTTGGCTTTTATTTTTCAAGATTTTGCATATAATAATATGATAATACTTTCGCAGTTTTTTTCTTTTTGTTCCATAAATTGTCCAAGAAAATTGTAAACAGTTGTAAATAAACGTACTAAGCCTGGACGCCACTCATATAAACATGACGTCCAATTTCTTTTCAAAGTTAAAGCTTTCAACGAATTTTCTCAAACTCGTGACCAATCTAGATGATTTTTAGGCCAGAAAATCCCAAGATGTCGATTTTCAAAAAAAATAAAATACAGAGGCGTTTTCGAAAAAAAATATATACAATTATTGCTCGTTTAAAGAGATAGTATATATTTTTTTAAAAGTGGCTAGATATTTTATTTTTTTAATAGGCACACCAGCGTTTTCTTTATTAGTATATATAAGCCTACCACGTATTAGTACCAGGAGACCGAGCCAAGTTCGGTCTCCTGGTTTTAAGCATTAATAGGGATAGCAACAACTGTTACCTCAATGGCACGAAATTTTTTAGCTCCATAAGCCTGTAAAGAATGAACCACTAAACCACTATTTCTAATGGAAATTTTGCATGATGTGGTGACATCATGTATACCAGGGATATACGTACCAGTACCCATGGGCGCCCATAAGGGGGGGCGCCTGCCCGATGGCTGAATGATGCTGCCTTAGTTTTATATTTTTGTTCTGAGATTTCTATTATATAGCATTAAAAGTGCCAATTAGACCAGGTTTGCCCCCCCCCTGGAACTCAGCTTATGGACGCCCATGCCAGTACCGGGGACCGAGCAAAGCTTCGTATACATTTTTATTATTCTGTGTCCTTTATAAGCCTGTTCTGTTTCCATTCTGTTTCCTATATAAGCCTGTCATATACCGGTACCAGAGACCGAGCCTGGTGAATATATGTATAAGTATATTGTTGAAACTAGCGCCAGTTTCCACTCTTATAAATTACCCGTACTTTTTGGCGCTACCTATTTAAACATAGCTATGTATTAAACTAATCACGCTAGAAACTTAAAAGATTAATTCTTAAATCTTGAGGATATAGGCTATTGAAAACCAAAAAATGTAGTCTAAAACAAAAAACAGTACACCTGAAATGCGACGTCATAATAATGAGCATGAGCATAATAATGAGCATTTTGTCCAGAGGATGAGAGATGTGATTAATCTTGGTAAATAAAGAGTATGAACCAAGCAGATTAAAAATAGTTTGTTAATGTTTTACGGATATAGTTATTTTTTGCTTTGTTTCCTTATTAATAACGAAGAAGGGACTTCGAAGAAGAGGCATTCTAAGTAATGTTCTGCATTACACCTCTATATGCATATACACCTCTTCCATAGGTTGTTGCCGTCGCCTTTTGGGGTTGCTCTTGGTATTATGTAAGTCAACTTAAAACTAGGCAAAAGTAAATTCAATGCATTTATGGCGATTTTTTCCTTTTCTATTTAATTTTCTATAATGGGTGAAATCTGTCTGCGAAGAAACACTTGATTTTTAACTAAATTTACGTGACACCGTTACAAATCTGGAGTTTCATTTAGAAAAACGAAAGAAAAAAAGCAGAAGTTAGGCTATGTTTTATATATATTATTTTTCATGATACATCTATCTGATAATGCTATTTCATCGTGGTCTGTTTACTTCCGTTAAAACAAATTTGTACTGGATTAGCTTTTTTAACCTTTTTTTACAGAGAAGAAAAATCAAGAATTCAGAAGAAATTAAAAAAGCCGAAGGTCGAATCAGTTAAAGAAGGTGCTATCCCTAGTGATGAAGATGAGGAGTTAAAACAAGCCAACCATATGTAAGTTATAGTTAGTTATAGTATAGTTATAGTTATGTAAGTTATAGTTATAGTATAAGCAATATGTAAGTATATGTAAGTATAGCAATAAATTGTCTAGCAACCAAAACGTCGATTCAACGCCCTTTGCGCCAGCAATGGCTCCGGAGGATATTTATCCTTTTTAGAAATAAAATTACATATGATGAGTCAAAATGAGTCAAATATTAAATTAAAAAGAATACAGACAATAATTTGTGACTATTACATTATCTCATCATAGGCATTGTAATAGCACTACCTAAGTAAAGAGTGCTTTGGGCAGAATGTATAATTCATTTATTTTTTTTACACCAAGGGGATTATATAAGGAGTATAGTAGGAGTGGTCCACCCTCCTCCCCAAAAAACAGAATAGAAGTTAGGCTGTGTTATGTATAGTAATATATATAATATAATATAGTATAAAGTAATATAGTATAGGAATATATCGATAACGACTGGGGGTTTTTAGTTTAAACTTTCGGGACATCTACTATTACTACTTCTGCTCTTACAATTTAAAGAAATAAAAAGAGGGTAAGTGTATCCAGGCTGTCAAAAAGCATAGATAGAATCTTTTTGGAATGATATTAAGTTTTATTTTTCAGGTCAACTTGAGGAGGTGTAAAATGAAATTAAATGTCACTATTTGTGTCAGTATTGAAAATTGTCAAAAAGTTCATTCCAACATCCAAACTATGGATTCTTATAGAAAAAAACCGAAAGGATATAAAATAATATTTTTTTTTTCATGAAAAAGACTAGCAAACAGTTCGTGGTATTGAACTCTAAGTAAAGAGTAACTCAGCTAAATAGTAGGCCTAACTGAAACTCTAAAAAACGGAGTTTTGACACGAATAGATGCATTAAAAGAATTATACTTTTACACCGATGTCAAATATATAAGTTTCGTCAAGTTCAGTTTTACCGATTAAAAGTTAAGCGTATTACGGTATTAGTTGAACTTTCAGAGAACGGTGAGGCCGGTGTTGAACTTCAATCGAAACACACCATGTACAAATGGGTTATCAAAGGGGTGTATTAGCAATATCCCAGCGATGGCTCAGGGTATTAAGCTAAAATACCGAAGGCACACATTTGGCACACATTGTGCCAAAAAGGCACAATGTGAATACCATTACTGCTTACTGCTAATACTACTACTGCTATCACTTATGCTACTCTTATTGCTCTTACTATTACTTCTGCTACTATGCCTATTTCTATGGCTAATGCTAAGGGTACTAGTTAAACTTTCAGAGAACGGTGAGGCCGGTGGTGAACTGCAATCGAAACACACCATGTACAATTGGGTTATCAAAGGGGTGTATTAGCAATATCCCAGTGACGGCTCAGGGTATTAAGCTAAAATACCGAAGGCTATCGATATTATTACCACTATTGCTAATACTTCTTTTAATACTACTGCGTCTATTACTACTACTGTTAAACTAAATCAAAATAGTTTAGTGCATCCAGGTTGTAAAAAAAGAGCAGGTTGTCGAGACATCCAGGCAGGATGTCTTAGGACTGGGATAGAAGAAAAGTAGCAACTATCAGGGAAAGTCTATGTTTTGTCAAATTAAATCAAAAGGCACTTTGTGTATGCTGGTTGTCAAAATAGCATAGATACGATGTATTAGGAATAAAATTGGATTTATTCGAATTTTCAAAAATAGCCTGAAACCCCTAGAAAATGGCTTTGGATTAAAACAAAAAGTACGCCATGGGATTACCGTGGCCAAAATCCTAAATGGGAAATTTGCAGTCCTATGACTTAAACGGCAAGGAAAATCACTTTCCATGGATAGCACTGAAATGTCCTTTTTTTCTCCACTTCTATGGGGCAACGGAACATCGCAGAGAGCACTTTAAGGGCTCATTTAAAAAAAAAATGCTGCATCTACGTGTTTTTTTAAGTACCAAAGCATATTGTATCTAAAATTCATTTTTTTGACAAAAACTACATCTTCATATACCAGATGATGTTATATAGGGTGTGATCTTATATTTGAGTGACTCTGGTTTAAGTAAGAGCCTACAGGGGTTCTTTACAGTTAGTCTGGTATAATAATTAGTTTCCCAGTTGCGTTACTACGGAGGAAGAATGTAACAGTGGAAATCAAAACGGCACACGATCCAATCCAAAGTTCATTTGTCCATCTTATTCCCAAGGAAGTCTAATGAAGCTTATTTAAACTCTTCAGAAATAACGAAGGAAGAAGCAAGGATAATTTATGTCTTTTTTTTGCAATATTTGCAGATGTTCGATCTTTGGTGAGATATAGATGCCAAACGGTACAAGCGTAGTTAACTGAGGGTCGAATTTAAGAGCAATAAACAGTTTATAAATAGGATAATAGATCTTTAAGTTGAGAAACTGATTTTAGCAAAAAAAAAAGTCGGTTTGGGTTTAACGCTGAATAAGCTAAGTATTTATGACCCTGTTTTTATCAAATGTTCTCAAGGTCATTAAATAACCGGCACACCCTACTACATTTCATATCTACCACCTTTATTTTTTTTTCTTCTGTTTTTAACTCAAGCTACTTCCATTTTAAGATGTTCATTTAGCCTAGTCATATTATCACTTGGTGTCTTGCAAGAGTCATAAAAATAAACATTATAATTGTCCCTTCCAATGCAATGTAGTGGAGTTTTATTATCTTTCTGCTATATATGTTTCCTGAAGAAACTCCTAAATGATTTTCTAGAAAAACAACATCAAGGCGCAAATCAGGAAATGCGGTGGGAGGCTCCCTCTAAATTTCGAATGGCATATTTTTTATTTTCATTAAAAATCCTCCTCACCTATGTTTTCGTGAACTGACGACCCCTAAACAATGCCCCTCCAAGAATTATGAAATTTTGGTTCCATTTTAATGTTATTATCTTTCTCATATTTTGTCTTTCTCTGTTAATTTGTGCTTTTTCAGTTTAGGTACTATATGGTATTAAATGTATTATTAAAACTCACAAATAAAAGAATCACTTATCTATATTTTTTAGCGAGTCACTCAGGAAGGAATTCAAAGAATTGAAAAAGTCATTGAAAACAGATAAAAACAAATTGTCCAAAACAGAGCCAAAGAAGAATAAAGAAACCGAGAGTGAAGATGACAACAATGATGTGCTCCGGTCATTTCACCAAACACAAGAAGAATACAAAGCTAAGAAAGAGAAATTACCGCCAGCTAAAGGTAATTTCCTGTAAAGGGGAATAGCTGTCATTTGATTTTTTTACTTTGAATCCACGGACCTTTTTTTTTTTTTCGCACAGGCAAACATTTTTTAGTTTAGCACCAAACTTCATCTGTTATTTGTCACAAGTCCATACGACGTGACATTTCACTGGCTGCCTTGAAATACCGTAGCGGAGTGATTGAAGAAATTATCCGTTTCAAAAAAGAAAAAATTCTCATTACACTAATCAAAAATAAAAGTTTCAGGAAAATTGATTTTATTTCTGAGATGCTATCCCATTATAAAATGCCTAGAATTCTTACCCAATGGCTCTCGTGTAGTCAATATGAAGCTTGCTTTTATTTCTTTTATCTTATCCGTTATATCTTAATATTTAATCTTGTCTTTTTGTATTTTTTCTACTTTTCTGTCTTTTATTACCATTTGTATTTAATGGACATAACGGTGATTTTTTAATATAATTAATAATGGTTTTATTAATTATATGAGCTATTGCTGCTTCTGTTAATGCGTGAGCCAATTTACGCAAAAAAGGAAGTTGGCTGTTGTGAATATTTGGCCAACTGTATCCAGCTAACAGTTTAGTGTCATTTCGTATTGCTTAAGAATTTTAAAATAAATTATAGTTTATAGCACTTCTGATTTTGCCTCTGAGGTATCGCGGGGAGGGGAAAACCCCTTCCTTCTAAAAAATAGTTTCCTTTAAAGGTATATGCATGTTTATTATCCATTTAAAGACTTGTTCTAACTGTGCCAGTTATGGTAGTTTTATTGGTAATTCTAATGTTCAACTGAGTAACAGTATTAAATAAGTGAGGCTATTACATCTCAATTCCCCTTAAAAGCAACTTTAAAGGCCGAGGATCCGTTTCTATCCATTTTCCCATCTTCTTCGGTTATAATTCTCCAAAAGAAAATAAATAAAATGAATATTGTATTGTAGAAAAATCAATAATTAAGGATAACATTGGAAAGTTAAAAGAATAAATAATTAAGGATAGCATTGGAAAGTTAAAAGAAGACAACTCCTTAGGTGACTCTGCATAGTATTATAATCCTTAATCTTGAAAAACGTTTCAAAAATATCTTTTGCGTCGAAACATTTTGTCCAAGAAATTATGCATGGTCGAGAAATTGTGATCGACCACAAGAAATTGTGGTCGAGACTACGTATTGTACTTCTAGTGAAATTATAAGTATTATAGTGGTTGGCCACAATACCACCAGTATTGGTGTGGTAAGGTACGGGTATCACCACTTATTGGTGCAAAAATGATGCTACACCACTTACTGGAGGGAAAAGCCCCCGGCGGCGCCAAATATTATAATGGGATGCCCGCGCCTACCATTACGGTTCTGTAAATATAGGGTTTGGTTGATACCCAATTTACAGTATACCCTGCCCCAGGGTATAATAACGTGATCGAGCGGTTAAATTGCCAAAATTCTAAGGCCAAGGGTGTACCCAGCCCGGGTCACCACTAAAAATCTCTAACCATCTCGTTGGTGGTAATGAACCCCCCCCCCCTGGCAATATAATAATGACGGTATCTCGTAACTCTCTTCCTACCCTGTCTGGGTTCCTGGAAAAATTAGTCTACACCGTTGTAGAAAATATCTTACTTGTAATCTTCCAAAGGTCACATACATATAACAAAAAGGATATACTCCCCCAAACGGGGTCTCAAAGTTGACTAACTCAAAATTCATTCTGTTAAACAGCTTTTCATAGGGGTGGACCTTCACTTCGCTCTAGCCAATCCTCTCAATCCCCATTCAAAATCCATTCTACCTTTTTCTTAACTTTATCTTTCAATGGCTCAGACCAGGAAGTCCAAAATAGAATTTAGTTCAAAGCTTATTTATTGCGAAAGAATCTAGCTTAGGAACCAGAATTCAACTTAGTATTAAACATTATCTTATAGGCAAATATAATTACAGAAAATAAAATTGGTCATTTATCTGAAAAAGAAAAGAAACAGGGGTGGAACTCCAACACCTCCCTCCGTAAGATAAATGACCACCCATGCGCCACGCTGGTCCACCCTTACAAATATAACGCTTAACTTCAAAATCGCCAAACTTGTCTATCTTCTGTTCTCCCTACTTTTGTACATCTTCACTGCAGCTAACCGTTGGCTTATGGCTTCACGACTATACCATCCCCTTGGCTTTGTTCCATTGCCATTCCGTATTTCTGTCCAACCAATCAAAGCTATTATATGTACAGCTCTTTTCATCAAGCTTGGGATTTCAAAGAAGGAAGAATCCACGAGATTCGTAGAACTTAATCTTGCAACAAAATAAGAAATTTCTCGCTCTCACGAAATTTACATTCGCGAGGAGCAGAGAATGAGTTTCTGGCACATTCGATGATGCCAGCCATCATAAATAATTGGCTGCAATAGCCTTTTAATTTCTATCTGTGGAAAAAGCGCCACATCTAAATTAAAGTGTAAATTGCCCCTTGGCATAATTTCAAATAATCTAAGGCTGAAAATGCACAGGCCTGTGAAAATGATAAGGGGACTGGGAATGAAGTAAAATTTTGAGCGAATCATGCATCGCCTTTTTTCTGGGTTCCCTCCCCTGGGATAATCAAACGAAGAATATGCTTTGATGCTAATTGAAGATGAAATTTGGATACATCTCCCACTGAATACAATTTGCCGGAAATAATTGTCGATTCCCATGAATAATAACGACTATGAATAGGGTTACTGGACAAAGGTTTGGGTGAAGCATGAAGTGACTGGGAGCGAGTATCCCCGAAGGACTCCAGATCAGAGAGACAAAACCTCTGTAAAGGGATCACAACTTGTCCGCCAGTTGTGCATTGAGGAAAAGGGCTATCTTTCGCGTATTCCCGCAGGGGATCTTCCCCAAGGGATTCCTCCCCGTCATAAAGGATCGAAATCTCTTTTGAGTTGATAGCACTAATCTGAGATTCCTTCCCAAGTTTTTTCAATCCGACTTGACATTCAATATCTCCCAACTTTTCCCCAACCCGTTGTAGGTCGTTCAGCTTTATTTTGTAATCATCTTGTTTTATTCCCCATGGATCTTGGACCTCTTTTCCCCCTTATTATTTATGTTATCAAGGCACAGCCCATCCAGCTTTTTATTTCTCGCCACTGCAGGCTGAATCTTCAAATTTTGTCGCTTTTTTGCATTTCTCTTTTCATCTCTACTTTTATCAGTTTTGTCATTCGCGCAAAATAATAAATCATCGTTAAATCTGATTTGGACTCCAGTGTCCAACATCTTTGTCTGCCTTTCTTTATTATAGTTCCGTTTCGCATTTTTTTTTTCTCTCTTTTAGTCTTCTTTACTCTTACCGCAGAAGCAAATATTTCGTCAGCAAATGGGAACTGAACTCCGACATTTGGTTTTTCATATTGTACTGAAATTTCTCGAACTTTACGAGGAAAAGCGCGTAAAATAAATTTCGTCTCCTTTTTCTCTGGTACTATCAGCGCTTCATTTTGGCAAACATTTTTCGGCGTTTTACACTCGTTAAGTGTTCTCAAGTTTTCCATTTTCTGGAAATTTTCCCGAAAAATCGTTTTCACCTGTCTTATTTTCAATATTCTGTGGCCTTTTTACTTCCGCATCCTATTTTTGTGGATTATCAACATTTCGAAGACGAGTATCAAGCATTTCGTTTTTCCGACAGGGGGGCACAGCCTCCCAATTTGTTTTATGGGCCGGTCCACCTCCCCCCGTAGTCAACGAAGTTGTATATTTTTCCGTCAATTTCTATTCTTACCTCTAGCAGACGGGCATGGGTGCTTGGGTCCATAATAACATAATGTTGTAATTTTATTTTTATGGTCTATCTCCATTTTATCTATTAGCTTACTTCACACATAAGTTTGGTCACTGCAAGAATCAATTGCCATTTCAACTAATTCCCATTCAATTTTCTGTATATTTTATGCGACTCTGCACATGCGTGATTTTTTTTCTTATTGTGGGTCATGGCTCAGGCTGTCGTTTTATCTGGTTTTTGGTCATATTTACTTGGGCAGATTCTTGTAAAATGTCCCGTAGTACCACAGTTATATCAAGTTAAGTCCCCTTGCGCTTTGTTTTAGTGCCTATTTTTGTTTTACTCTCTTTATAGAAATATGTCTTTGTTCTCCATTTTTTCTCTTATTTCAGTCTATCTATTTGCAATTTCCGCCATTTCTTCACTTGTTTTTGGGTTCTTTTCTTTCAAATATATTTTCAATTCTCTGTGCGTATTTTCTAAAAATTTTCCGCTACTGTTTTATATATCACTTCCGTCAATTTTTCCTTTATCTCCTCTGGGTCTTCTAATATTCTATAATTTTCTAACTCTAGCAATTTTAAACACATATCTTTTAATTTGTACCCGAACTCTTTGTAAGTTTAGTTGTCTTGTTTTTTTTCATTTCTATACCTTCTTGGAAATTGCTCGAGGGAGAGCTGAAACTTTTCAAAAATAGATTGTTTTAGTCTTTTAAAATCTCTTGAGTAGTGCATCGGAAATGCCTTAAAAGCGGTTTGTGCTTTGTAGTTAAGGAATGGCCGCATTGATGTTACTCAGTTGATTCTCGGCCATCCGCTTAATTCTGTCGTTTTTTCAAAATTGTACATGTACAAATATACATCCTTATTTTCTTTCATTGGTTGAAGGTTTACTGCCTGCATTACCTCTACTGTAGACGATTTCTGAGGCTCTTGGGAATTTCTCCCAGCAATCATTTGCATTAGTTCTCTTCTATCCTCTCTATCTGCCTCTTCCTTTCGTTCTCTGGCTATTCTATCAGCCTCTTCCTTTTGTTCTCTGGCTATTCTATCAGCCTCTTCCTTTCGTTCTCTAGCTATTCTAATATTCTCTTCTCTCTAGCTATCCTCTCTTTCTTTTCTATCCCTCTCTCTTTCTTTTCGTTCTCTGGCTATTCTCTCTTTCTCCATGAAATTTAATATGTATTGTGTCATATCTACATGACTAATTTTTCGTGAGCCCCTGCTGGATCTCGATTCAACACTGCTCTTTCTACTCGGACTACTTTGATTCCGTCTGTCATTATTTCTTCTCAATTCATTTTCTAAGTCTGTTCGTTCTCTACCCGTATTTTCTGCTTACCCGCAACTCCCCTACATTTTGTACCTCATCTGAAGGGTGAGTTGGTATTGTTTTACCCGTATTTTCATATAATGATTTTTCTTCATGTATTATTGCCACTGTTGCTTTTGTCTGGGTTTCTCTATCTGGGAATAGTTCTTTCTGAATCTGCCTTAAACTCTTTTCTTCCTCCACGGTTTGTACCGGAGATTGCTCTATTACTGATTTTGTTTTGAATATTTCCCCTTCACACGTGTCAGAAATGTCTATTTCACACCCTGAGTGATATATGGTTCTATCTGATGGTGTTTTTCTTTGGGTATTTCCAGCGGGAGTCGCATACAATTGTGTGTCTTTATACGATTTTTGTTTTACTGCGGTAGTTTCTTTCGAATTCATATCCAATTCCTCCAATTGTCCCTTTTCTGATCTTGTCTGAATTCTCTGTTCGTCCGCCATTACTTCAAGGTTTACTTAACGTCTTCTGTCCAAATGAAAATCCTTTTACCAATGTCTCTTTTTATTTTTTCGTGAAAAATTGTTGCGTTTTAATTTGCCAATTCTACGTAGGTGACGCAGCCTCCTTTGTCTCACAAGTTAATTACTTGCGTGGTATATTGATTCTTAGATTTTATTACTTATTATTATCTAACTAGGCACAGCCCAGATAAAAAAATTTCTCTTTGCGATTTTTTTTTATATGTAACCACAATAGGCTACTATGTAGGGTAACTCAACTTGTCTCTTCGAAAACGCGGAATTCTTTTACTATCAGGTTTACTGATAGGACCTTTCTTTCTGCCACCAGTATTATAGTGGTAAGGTACGGGTATCACCACTTGTTGGTGCAAAAATGGTGCTACACCACTTACTGGAGGGAAAGCCCCCGGCGGCGCAAAATATTATAATGGGATGCCCGCGCCCACCACAACGGTTCTGTGAATATAGGGTTTGGTTAATACCCAATTTACAGTATACCCTGCCCCAGGGTATGATTACGGGATCGAGCGGTCAAATGGCCAAAATTCTAAGGCCAAGGGTGTACCCAACCCGGGTCACCACTAAAAATCTCTAACTATCTCCTTGGAGGTAACGAACCCCCCTGTCAATATAATAATGACGGTATCTCGTAACTCTGTTCCTACCCTGTCTGGGTTCCTGGAAAAATTAGTCTACACAGTTGTAGAAAATATCTTACTTGTAATCTTCCAAAGGTCACATACATATAACAAAAAGGATATAGTCCCCCAAACGGGGTCTCAAAGTAGACTAACTCAAAAATTCTAACTAAAAATCCCTAACTATCTCCTTGGAGGTAACGAACCCCCCTGTCAATATAATAATGACGGTATCTCGTAACTCTTTTCCTACCCTGTCTGGGTTCCTGGAAAAATTAGTCTACACCGTTGTAGAAAATATCTTACTTGTAATCTTCCAAAGGTCACATACATATAACCAAAAGGATATAGTCCCCCAAACGGGGTCTCAAAGTAGACTAACTCAAAAATTCATTCTGTACAACAACTTTTCATAGGGGTGGATCTTCACTTCGCCCAAGCCAATCCTCTCAATCCCCATTCAAAATCCATTCTACCTTTTTCTTAACTTTATCTTTCAATGGTTCAGACCAGGAAGTCCAAAATAGAATTTAGTTCAAAGCTTACTTATTGCGAACGAATCTAGCTTAGCAACCAGAACTCAAATTAGGATTAAAAATTATCTTATAGGCAAATATAATTACAGAAAAGAAAATGGGTCATTTATCTGAAAAAGAAAAGAAACAGGGGTGGAACCCCAACAATAAGTGTCTCATTTAAATTACGGCAGGAAGCTCTTAAGAAGTTCAGAAGATCCTCCTAAGAACCCTCCTAACTTCTATTTCACTTGCGGGTTATCGCACACTAAAATAGAACCTTTGACCCCCTTCTCCCTCTCTCATCCCACCTGGAATATTTCTGACCCTCATTTTCCACATGAAGTCCTCAGCTTTTGGCCCTATCCTGGCATTCAATATAAAATTTTGTGTACGTCTTTCTCTACTGCCAGAAATTGTGGCCTTAAGTCTATACCACTTTACGACGGTATGACTTAAGTCATACGACAAAGACTTTAACGACTTTAAAAATTGTTGTTAATATGTAATAATATATATATAATATATTAATATGTAATAATATACTCACTTGTCCCTAAAATGGAAATAAATTTACCAGATTCCTTCTTTGGCTTTGTCTTATTTCTATGATAATAAAGTTAAGATTTTCTATTATGTCCATTTGATTTCGATTTGTTTTTCTAATATGAAGATATTTTTGCGTCCGAAAGTGTACTTACCTATGCAAAGTTTTCATTGCTGGGTGGTCGCATGATTGATGTCTTGTTTTGGTGTTGTTTTTATTTTGAAATATTGTTGCCGGATTGTACCCACATACGTTTGCGCATTGCCTTATAATAACTAAAAATAATTTTCTATGGAATACGAGGCTTTTGTATTAGCCAGGTTTTATTTTAATAGGTATGGAGACTGTTGTATTGATGTTAGTTGTTGAAAGCCTGTATTCCCTTGCAGCACCAAATCGAGAAGAACTAACTCTAGCATATTTAGCAAAATTTAAAAAGCTAATAGCTGGGGCAAGAGAGGCGGAAGAAAATGGAATAGAAAAAGTAAATGAACAAAAAGGAGAAGTTGGTGAACTATCTGATGCAGAATCGACTGAAGATCCGTCTGACATGAGCTGGTAAGCACCATGGTTCCTAAACAATTTGTCTTGACTTGACGATCTTACTTGAGAATGTAACAGCAAATCTCCATATTCCGATTAAGTTATTCTAAAAACATTTGAAGCTTCTCTGCATTAATTCTAATCCTACTATCATCATTTTACTTTCTTAAAACATTTCCACATTACATCTCTTAGTTTTGGTATAAGGGACTGGCTCAGAGATGGGTGCGCCCCTGTTCACAAATTATTTATTTTCCAATGGGCACTTTTCACTTAAAACTATCTACTGAATTCTCATTACTGGACTTATTGAATAAATACAACATAAAAGATGCCGAAATATTTCATAGTTCCAGATTTTGATATTTTGTTTCGGTAACACAAAAGGTATGTCACTGAAATTAAGGCTTATGACTAAGAAGTATAGATAGACGTCTTATATTAGGCTAAACGTTAATAAATGCACAACAAAACAATTTCAGACAGACTAAGGGGGGGAGGTCACGGTTTGTGCTGTGGAGTAAAGGGTCTTAAACCATAAGAGTACGAAAAATATGTTTTTATTCACATCTTGTTTCTCTGGGGGCCAGTCTTAGCGGACCTAAAGAGGTTAAGACTAACGGAAATATCACGCCACTAATGTGTTATAAGTTCCTTCCAAAAGGATCAGTCTGCCCAAGAATATACAGTGTGCCAAACATACATAAAATAGGTATCCCTCTAAGACCTATAGTATGGACTACTAGCTCACCAACGGAAAAGATCGCAAAATGGATAGCAAAGACACTGAAACCTTTACTATTTCACCAAAATTCTTACATAGAAAACCCAGAATCTTTTTTTAAAACAAGCTGATAAATGTGGAAATGTCGAATGAATCTAGGTTGTTTAGTTTTGAAATTAAATAAGTGCATACATATACTCCTTTTGATAAATCTTTTAGTATTTTATCCAAAAAAAACTTGAAGAACACAAGGATGAGATAAAAAGATCATCTGCGGGAATTGAAATAGAACTACATTAAATTTAAGTTAAAATAGCTAGTAATTATACAAACTGTTTTAAGTTTAGGGATAATTTTTTCCATCAAATTAGGCTTTTCCCATTTGGGGGGGGGGGGGATTTAAGTCCGTTGTTAGTAAACATTTTGTAGAGTATGTAGAAACTTTAACTGTAGACGCTTATTTTTTAAAATCTAATTTTGGGGAAGATACATGGATGGTATTTTAGTTATTTGGAATTAGGGGCTTTCTTGAAAATTTAATTTTTTTAGGAAGGGAATTAGTTTTTACAATTGAAAAAGAAACAGAGAATAAGTTACCATTTTTGGATATCTGGATCGGCAGAAATAATAGTAAATTAGCCCTTTCAATTTACCGTAAACTGACCAACAATAACCGGTATGTGTCTTTCCTGTCAAATCACCCAATCCAAGTAAAAAGGGGAGTAGTTATTTCTTTGCTGATAGGGTATTAAAATTAGCATCACCAAAATACATAAGTAATGAACTAATTTTCATTTATATTTTAATAGGTAATGAATACCCAGAAAGATGATTTCCCAAATAATTGAAAAAAAGTTTAACGGAACCATTAATATTAGAAGATGATGGGTCAAATCAATAAACAAATTACATAGCTTTACCATATGTATCAATTCTATCGCAGAAATTAAGAAGATAATTATATAAACAAAGTATAAAAACAGCATTTAAATCCAGACAAACTATAGGTTCTTTACTGAATAAAGGAAAAGATAAGATTCCAAAAAACATAAAAAGTGGTGTATGCAAAATTCCGTGTTCTTGTAGTAAATTTTCTGTAGGATGGACACAAACAAAATTTAGAAAATAGATTGCAGCAACATAACCTTGTAAATTCAATCAGGGGTGGTGACCTAGTGTTTTATGAATTGTTTTTCAAATAAATATAGTTTTTATTCTTAATAAATCTCATTTGCCAACTTGACTTTAAAGAGGAGAAATATCTGTTGTACTAGTGTTATGCGGTTGTTAGTGATTAGGCAAACAATTACAGTTTTTGCAGTTCTTGAATGGTTTAGAATGTGAGTTTTATTTATTTGTTTGTCTTTTTTTGTTTTTTTCTTCTTTTTGTTGTGTTGCTATTTTTCTAATGATTTAAATTTATTTTTGTTTTCTCTCTTTTTCTTCTCCGTTGATTAAGGCTCCCGGATGTCGAGTTGAAATATTCGGAAATTTTTTAATCAATGTTTTTTGCTGTGTTTTGTCTTTAGTACGTTTTGTTCACTGCATGATTAATTGAACCCGTTTTTCTATTAATTGGAAAAGCAATGTCGTCTAAAAAATTATCTAAACGAATTGTAGCAGCTTTCTTCTTCGTGGACATAATCATTTTCTCTTGTTTCAGGCTGACTCATGAGCTCAAATGTGAAGATACAAAACCAACCCTTGCGAAAGATGCCAATACGAAAGATGATAATTGGTTCGACATATATGATCCAAGAAATCCGATAAATAAAAGAAAGAGAGAAAAAGTATCGGATAAAAGTAAAAAAGATGAAGATGTAGCAAAGAGGAACAGGCGATAATCTTTCCTTTTTTCGTTTGGTATTTTTCTAATTAAATTTTTAGTTATTTATCTTTCTTATTATAGAAGTTTTGGTGGAATTTAAGGTCTTTCGCATTTCATCTAACTTGATTCGCAGTTTTTACTGATAAGCGAGTGTATCAGACACAAACACAGGCAAACAGACGCTTAGACACACAGGCACGGTGAGAGAGAGAGACAAAAAACACAGAGTCACATACAAAGACAGACAAATAGACGCTCAGACACACCTACTATTGGATAATGAAAATGGATGATTCTCCAGATTCTTTTTCTTTTCTAACTAAACTTTCTCTTCTTGATTCAGTGTGTTTTGATTCACCTTTTGTTTCTAGTGATGATAGTGAAAATGATCTTCTGTTAAAATCTCTTCATCAGTCTGATTGTTGTTACCATTCTTATCAACATTATTTTGACAAAGTGCTGCCTTCAATGTCTTCTGGTTAAAAACTGTAATGTGTTCACTTTGAATGGCAAGGTTTAAGGTACAAATGGGATTATGTTCTGCAATATATTTAACTGCCCTTAATTGGTGGTGTTAATTGCCCTTATGATGCAGTAGGTCTCACAGAGACCTGGCTGTCTTCAAGTGATGATATGTCCGTGTATGTCATACCAGGTTTTACTGCATACGACTCAACTACAACTGAGAAATGAATTAAGTGCTCTGGTGGTATATCCCTTTTTGTCAGAAGTAATCGTAATGCTGTGAGACGTTCAGATCCTGAGTAGGTTTTTGATCCGGTTGTAAATAATAGAAGTGTGCTTGCTTTGGTTATTGACCTTTAATGTGATACAGTAAGTTGTGATACTATCTTTTTATTTTATAAGCCTCTAATTTTCCCAATAGTGAAATTTTCTGAATTAATTGATGAACTTTGCTCAGTTGATAAGCTTGCTTCAAGAAATTTTTTTTATGCTTGGAGACTTTAACTGCAATTTATTGAAAATTGGGTGTAATGATGAGTCTGACCGTTTTTTTAATCTATTTCTTCCTCTGGCCTTCCTTCTTGCATTTTCTTTCCTTCTCGTGTTGATCCAGTCAGATCTTCTGCAACACTGATTGACAACATTTTTTGTCTTCTAAAAATGATATTAAATTTTCCTCTGGTATTATTTTCTCTGATCTTTCTGACCATTTTCCAATTTATTGTTATGTTCCCAAAATAAAAATGCTGAGCCAAGAGGATGCCAAAGGTGAGTCTTATAAGAATTTACAGTCAGAGCAATGTTTGTAACCTTGTGTTTGATCTTAGTGCTAGTGATGGGTGTTCAGTAATGAATTATGAAGATGTTAATTGGGCATCAGCCTCATTAATGAGTCGGTTGCAAACACAAATTGAAAAAAATGTCCACTAGTAAAATCTTCAAGTAAATATAAACCCAAGATGCCTTAGATGTCTCCCAGTCTTGTGAAATCGACACTGCCGAATTCAGATCTTTTCAAGGTGGCTTACAAAAGCCTTAAACCTGATGATTTATCAAAGTATAAGTATTATAAGAATGTATTAAAATCAACAATTAGACTAGCTAAGAAGAATTTTTTTTTTTTGAAAATTCAGGAATGCAAGGGTAATTTGGAGAAAGTTTGGAGTGTAGTTAATGAAGCTTTATCTCGTAGGAAACAAACAAAGAAACAGCTCCACCTTCAAAAATGGAGATGGTTCAGCTATTGAAAAAGCAGCTGTACTTAATGTCTTCAACTCTTACTTTACCATCCTACCAACTGTTAAAACCCCTTCCTTTCCTAAACCTGGTAATTCGTCACCAGCTCAGAGAAATAATTTTCTAACTCCTTGTTCAAGCACAGAGATCTGTGATTTTATTTCTTCTTTAAGTAGTAGTAACACAGCTGATGTGCTTGGACTAACAAACCATGTGCTTAAGTCTTTTTCTTCTTATGTTGTTGAACCTCTTACCCATATTTTTAATCTATTTCAAAAGGTGTTTACCCGGATTAATTTAAAATAGCAAAAGTAATCCCTCTTTTTAAGGAGGGAGACCCCAGCTTAGTTTCAAATTATAGACCTATATCACTTCTCCCAATTTTCTCTAAATTACTTGAAAAAGTTTTGCATAAGAGGGTTTTTTCATTCCTGTCTACCGGTGCTTCAACTGGAAGCGGTTCTGTTTGATCGCCAGTATGGCTTCCGGCCTTAAACTCCCTACTGCATCTGCTCTAGTTGGCGCTACAGAATTCGTGCGTGTTAACATAGACAAGGGTCGTTGTGTTCTAGGACTTTTTCGTGATTTTTGTGAAGCTTTCGACATGGTAGATCATTTTGTCTTGCTGGGAAAACTTTCCCTACTTGGAGTTTGGGGAATTGCTTTTGAATGGTTTAAATCTTACCTGTCTAATAGATCACAGTTTGTGTGTTATAATGGTTAATATGCTGATCTAGCTTCGGTTTCTCAAGGGGTAGCCCAAGGTTCAGTTTTGGGAACACTCATCTTTCTTATTTATATTAATGACCTTCCTCCATCTCCCGACCTTGATTCCCACCGGTTTTGTTTGCAGACGATAGTAATTTTTTTTTTTGGTTGCTAATGTTCTGCCCTCTGCTGTTGCTCAGGCTCAGCTCCTACTCAACCATGTGCGTGATTGGTGTGAGCAGAATGGGATGCTGTTGAATAGCTCTAAGAGTAGCATTATTTATCTTCGAACCCCATACCACATGTCTGAACCTTCCCCAACAATCTTTGTTTTTTATGGTACTGATATAATTCCCCAGTGCTCTTGTGTTAAGCTTCTTGGTGTGCGCGTTGTTTTCTTTCTTTCAAAACTCATATTTTCTATACACGTTCTAAAATTTCTCGTCAAGTGTCTATTCTTCATCGTGCCAATCAATTTCTTCCTCCCAATGTAATACTTTCTCTTTACTATGCATTTGTCCTTCCTGATCTTTCTTATTGCTGCACTGATGGGGCAATACTAACCATTCTTCCCTTCAACAACTCCGAACAACACAGAATAGAGCAGGGAAGGCAACTTTTCGCCTTCCCCGACTCTATCCTACAATTGATCTTTACAGTGATACAAGTCTAGATGCCTTAGATGGTGTCATCAAGAAGCAGAACTTGAAACTAGCTCATCAAGCCTTCACTTTATCGCTTCCACCAAACATCATATCCTACTTTGATCGAGCATCAACACGCAAGTGCCACACTTTGCTTTGGAACTCTGTTTACCAATTTCGGCTGCCTAAAAGGGCATCCTCAGCAGCTCAGAGGTCACCAATTTATAGAGCAATTTTTCTTTGGAACTCTATTCCCAGTGAACTTTCTCTTATTAAAAACTCTTCTTCCCTTTGCAGAAAAATATTCTCTAAGGCTTGAAGTATTTTTATTTTCTTTATTTGTTTATTCATTTTGCCTTATCTATTTTTTTCGCTTTACTTCATCTAGTTTTTTCTTTTCTTTTTTTCTTCTCTTATTATGTTGAATCAGATTAGAACCACGTTTTCAATATTATTATTAATTTTTTGGAATTTAAATAAAATACAGGAAATTTCAGTTCGGAGAAAATGAAGTCTAAGGTTATTGTGTAGTTTTTTTTTCTTGTATTGTAGTTATATTTTCGAGATATTGTTGTATTTTTTTTCTTCTCTGGTTTGTTTTGTCTGGATTTGTGATTGATACAAGGTCCTCCGAAAAGCTATGCTTCCTGGGACCTCTAGCGCCTTAGTGTACTTATGTAATTATTGTAATATTTAATAAATTGAATTGAATAAATTGCAAGCATACTGCAACCATATTGTAAATTGAAGTTTGATCGCATTAAAAATTCCGTAAACACGGCGGTTAATTGTCAGCTTAATGCAAGAATCACATTGCTACTGCAAATCAAATTTAGTGACAGCCAAGTCTCAAAAAATTGTAAAAAAGGTAATTCATTTGCTCTGATTTATTCCCTTCTCACCAGTAATTAATTAAGAATTAAACTTTGTTGAACGCAGCAATATCCACAGACTGGACAAAGTCATCAAATTCAGATATTTTTTCTTGAAGTTCGTCGATGGATACTTTATCATCTTCTACAACACACATGATGGATAACTTCTTAATTCCATATGCAAGGGGAATAAGTTTAGCTAGAAAAGAAAGTGAAATTAAAATGAAAGCGATAGTAGTTAAATCAGAAGGAAGAAGCTGAATCTTGGGAAAGATCAGTTATTCGTTCCACTGTTAGAAAAATTTCAAGAATCATACATTACCACATATAAGAAGTCAAACTAAAATAACCTAGAATAAGATTAGAGCTGTAAAACTCCTTAAGCTTCCATCAACACTTAACTGACATATGCTTTGAACTAGAAACAAGAAATATTTCCAACAGATATTAGTGTTCTTTTCTTAGTCAACAAATCAAAACATACAAATTACAAATGGACCTTTCATGAAGAGCAACAATAAATGATATATTAGCTACGCATGTAAAAGTTCATCTTCGTGTACAATGAATAACCAACTAAATTTTTCAAGCTAAAGGCAAGACATTTTCGTTAATTATCTTGGAGCCATAAGAATTGCTGTAATATACAGTAACCTTGAAACAAATTTACTAACAGACACATGCACACACACACACGCGCACAGACACAAACATAAATACATGCACATAG
This sequence comes from Artemia sp. Qi Xiang Cuo, assembly GCF_049724085.1. Classification (NCBI taxonomy): domain Eukaryota; kingdom Metazoa; phylum Arthropoda; class Branchiopoda; order Anostraca; family Artemiidae; genus Artemia; species Artemia sp. Qi Xiang Cuo. The sequence continues at coordinate 43,210,995 of NC_142794.1, forward strand.
ACAGACACAGAGACAAACACATACAAAACACGGACACAAAGACACACAAAAAAAAACCAAACAGATACACAAACACACACATTAGAGTTCGTTACCAAGTACCTCTTAAAATAACGAAGAACGTGCGTATGAAGGTAAATTTAAAACAGATAAACAAAATTGACTAACAATTACTAAGAAACACGACTCGCTTTAATGAAAATAACTTTTATGAATAAAAAAAATAGTGTCAAAAGCCTCTATAGGATCCAGAGCCGATTCAAGTCCAAGTAACAGAGTAAATTAAAGGTTATCCAAATTCAGGGCGAGGGTGGGTGGTTGGGTGGTAACCCTAATCTTATTTGTGGTAATTTCTGTTCCTTTTAATATTAACTTATCTATTCATTTAATTTCTGCTAGTCTTAGCATCCATAACAGTGTCTGTTATGCTTGTGCTGGTCGCAAATATTCATTTTGATTATGCCCTTTTTGGATTTCATTTATCTATTCATAGAAATGTCCGTTACTTCTAAGCTTGGACTCAACTATTTCAAGTTTTAACATGGCTCTCCTTTTCTTTGGAGGACTTTTATTTGGCAGTGTTTGAAAGTCAATTCATAAAAAGCCTTTCGTATTTTACAATATCTTTTTCTTTATTTCCTGAAAATATTATTTAACATGATTTGAAATTTAAAGGAATTATCTTCATCTAGACTTATTTATCTGAAACTAGGAATTCTTATTTTAGAATGTAATCAATCATGTCCCATAGCATGTTTGTGCCTAATAAATAATTGAAAAATTGTATTTATCAGAGGCAACGCTATAGCGTTGCCTATAGTGAAGGCCATATGGCTCCAATGTTTATTTTTTTTCCAGAGGCACTTCATATGGAACGAGTCGTTGCATAAACTTTGGAGGGGGCTCATTCAATTCGAAATCGAGAGTTCTAGTGCCTTTTTTAAGAGTCAAAAAGGATTGGATGGCAACTAGCCCCCCCCCCCCACACCCTTTTTTCCCAAATGTATCCAATAACCATTTTGAGATAGCCATTTTGTTAAAAATAGTTCAAAGATCATATAACAAAAAAAACTCAAGTGTCGACACAGCCCCCCAGGACCCGGGGACAGGCTTTGTAAGTTATGCCCTGTGGGCATATATGGTTCTTATGGAAGGAATACTCGTATAAACTTCAGAGAGGGCTCATTTGATTGGTATTTGAAATGGGCAGGCGTTGTAAGCTATGCCCTGGGGCATATATGGTTCTTATGGAAGGGATGGTCGTAAAAACTTCAGAGAGGGCACATTTGATTGGAAACTGGAAGTTCTAGTTCAGTTTTGAGAGTCAAAAGAGATTGAAGGGCAACTAGCCCCCCTCCACGCCCCTTTTCCCCCAAATGCATCCAATAAAAATTTTGAGATAGCCATATTATTAAAAATAGTTCAAGTCAGAAAACAAAAACTCAGGTGTCGACACAACCCCCCAGGGCTCGGGGCCAGGCGTTGTAAATCATGCCCTGGGGGCATATATGGTTCGTATGAAAGGGATGCTTGTATAAACTTCAGAGGGTTCATTTGATTGGAAATTGAAAGTTCGAGTTCACTTTTTAAGAGTTAAAAGAGATTGGAGGGGAACTAGCCCCCCGAAGCCTTTTTTCCCCAAACCCATCCGATGAAAATTTAGATAGCCGCTTCTTTAAAAATAGTTCAAAGGTCGGATAAGAAAAACTCTGGTGTCGATGCAACCCCCCCCCAGGGCTTGGAGGCAGACGCTCTAAGTTATGCCCAGAGGAGTTGTATCAACACCTTTGAAAAAGTCTAATACCTGAATGACGCAGTAGGTTTTAGACCTTTACAGTGAGAGAAGAAGGCGATACCCAAACTCTTGTTTATAGTGAATTTTTGTTTGTTTCAAGTTTGATTTGCATATTCAATTTAAGTTTCACTTGTTTTAAGATTTATTTATAGATTTATATTAGTATCTATTGTATATTTGTATGCATTGATTGTTTATTTACTTTCTGTCCGTTTTGGGTTTCATTTATACTTAAATAGAAAAATTTTTTTTTTTTTTTTTAAGCTTGATTTGCATATTCAATTTAAGCATTACTTGCTTTGAGATTTATTTATTCTTATATATTATTACTTGTTGTATGTTTTTTTGCTATGATAGTTTATTTAATTTCTGTTCATTTTGGGTTTCATCTATTCTTTAATAGTAATTTCTGGTCGTTTTGAGTTTGAATTTTAACAGGTATTTGTATCTGCTCATCATAAGCTTAAAATGGCCTTTACTTTTCTTTGAAAAACTTCTTTTCTGGAATGTTTTTTTTTTAATCAATTAGTTGAAAACAGCAACAGTAAGCACTGTTAACATGTTAGGACTCTTGAGCAGCAGGCTTGTCATTATACCTAGTTTGCTAGTGTCTAAATCTGACTTATCTACATTTTAAATTATCTTGGTTGTAAAAATAGCTGCAACTAGTAAAGAACTAACCACGAGCCATAGTAAAAAAACAAGCAGGCTGACTTGTGTGAAAAAAGACTGCCATTTCTAGCTGATTCAGGAATGGTAATTATTATCTCGATTAGTCTTAATAGTACAAGTTTGTTGTGAAAATAAATTTAAGGGAATTATGAAAAATAACCTGAAACCCTTCAAAAATGGCGTCGGGTCGAAACAAAACATACATCACTGGAATTGCCATTAGCAAAAACCCTGTACAGAAAACTTACAGCTTCCCCCCTCCCTCTGGCTTGAGAAACAATAAAAATCACTTTTTCATATGGATAGCACTAATGTTTCTTTTTTTTCTCTCCTTTACAGCTAGCAAGGCACTGGAACATCATAGAGCTGTTTAAAGACTCATTTAAAAGAAAAAAGTTTTTACTAGTGTCATTTGTAATTAACTAATCGCAATATTTAAAATAAACATAATTTTAGACAAAAAACTGATCTTCGAATATAAGATGATGGTATTTTGGCTATTATGTCATATTTGAGCGACTCTGCTGCTTAATGTCCTGGGGTCCAGGCCAGAATTTACCAATAGGCCCAGGCCTAGGGGTGCAAAAAATTATCACTGAGTGATTTTTTTCTTAACAAAAGCTGGATTGAAGTTATTTATTATAAATGTGTCAGGTGCACTCTGTTGCCGTGAAGCCTATTCACAGAAAAGTGATTTCAAAACAACATAGAAATTCTGTGGCCACTTATGAACTGTCAAATGTCTCCCAAGAATGGCAGCTGGGAGTTCGGTATCACCCTTCTCTTTCATTACTTATGGCTCATCAGCTGCGTTCTGTTCATTGCTTCCACTATCCCCGAATTTTCGGGGACCTCCCCGAAAATATCGTAAAAATGGAGCGGCAAAAACGGTTGGGCCTAGGAGCGTCTAAGCTTTGAATCTGACCCTGCTGGGGTCCGTTCTTATGAAGCTAAGAAAAAGCCCAAAGTTTTTTCCTGTGTGTGATATATCACGCAAAAGACAGCAGGACTTCCACTTTCTTTGTTACAAAGATCGGGAAGTGCCCCAAAAACGTCGGGAGGTTATCAGGAGACATATCAAATAAATTGAGAAAAAATTCGGGAGATTCTAAATAATGATTTTGTTTTACAAAACAGTTTCAGAGTTGGCTTTGTTGCAAAAGTGTCACAGACCCCCTATAAGCAGGTAAAAATGTTCATATAGTTCAACACAAGGTCTACTTCAAATTTTCCCTTTCGGTTACCTAGGTTCAAAAGATTTTTTTAGTTGCGTTGCTTAATCTTTTAATGTACTATTTAGTCAATATCAAAGAGGTGACTTTCTGCACTTGGTAAGTTACCCTAAGTAAGCTGGTATTACTGATAACGTGGCCTGGCAACTTACCTGCACCCCAAACAAGACCATCCATTTGTACACTTCGAACTAGTTTCTCCATTTCAGCCATATCCGTTTCGTCATCCCAAGGCTTTATATCCAAGATGACAGAGGATTTGGCAACAATTGCAGGTTTCTTTGACTTCTTATCACTATAGGCCTTCATCCTTTCTGCCTTGATTTTTTCAGCTTCTTCATCTTCCTAAAAACTTTCAAAAGTCAACAAATACTCCTGAACAATATATGCAAGATATACATGCAGTATAGTTTACAATCAAATGAATTCTAACGTTAACATGCAGTAGGACTTATAATTATAGCAACAGGTTCCAACTATTTTCTTCAGGATTTCCACACATTATGTGTAATTTCTTGTGTTAAAAGTATCTCAGAATTATGTATACTAAACTAAAGCTGTAGAAAAGAAGTTATTCGTTTATAAAACCTTCATAATACCAATTTTAAATTCCTTAGTAGGAGTTAATTGTGAAAAGAGAGTAAAAAAGAAGATAGTACTTTTCCTTTTAACTAAAAATAAAACTAGTATCCTCTTTTTTTCCTTCAACCAGTATTGGTCCAAAAGACCCCCTTCCCCTTACGCAATACACGGTCTAAGTGTTTACAGGGACCCGAAAAAATTATAAATGCATAGGTTCACTTTGTCATGAAATGATGAAGGCATTACACTCAACCTCCCTCCCATCAAAATTGCACTTACCTCAGAAAGAAAAACCCATATTTTGGTCAATCACGTTTATAAGAGAAAAGCTTTTCTTAAAATGACTATCGCAAACAGTTAACGAAATTACGTCTCGCATCGAAAAAAAAGAAAAACAAAGAAGATATATTTATAAAGCCTAGCCGAAAATTGTCAACCTCATTAGCAAGAAATATACATCGAATACATAGAGTGTCCTAAATGTAACTATATACAGAAATGTATATACTCCCAGACTTTGAAAGATTTGATGAAACATAATTATGGAGATTTCTGTTTGTTTTAGCCCCGACTTCACCATAACCTCAGTTGGAATTCTTTTATTACCAATGGCTGTTTTTAAGATTGAGAGATTATGTAAATAAGTAGTTCCTTGTTTTGAGTCTTACACTTTATTTTTGGCATTTTTTTTTTTTTTATTTAAAGGCAATGGATAAGAGTCATTAAAACAAGACTGTGGTTGACCAAAAGATTGTCTCAAAACAGTACAAATTAACACAAAAACATGAAAAAAATTAACAGCACCCACTACAGTGTCTCAAATTCTTTGATATAGAATAATCACTACTAATCAGCTCTTAAAAATGTGTTCAGTACTACCAACATCACCAACAGTTGAAGAGAGTAAGTTCAACTTTTTGTTTGATGTGTTCATTTTATATCTTGATATTAGGTTGATGAGTAATAGCTAAAAAAAACTAAAAAAAAAAACAAAAAAAAAAAAAAACACCAAACAACAAAAACATATTAGTTTCCACAAAAAAATCATACATGCGATTTTATCAGATCTGTTATATTCCACCAAAATTGAACTAGATGCAACTTAAAGTGTGTCAAAAATTCTTGTAGTAGCAGGTCTTAGGATTTTGATGATGCGTGAATGGTCAGAACTAGTTATCGTTTACCAAACAGGGGTACTGTACTCAACAGCGGTAATGGCCAGTGACTAATAAAGGGTCATCAAATCAGCATGGCTTAAATATATCTTTTTTATATCTTTACACAACTATTGTCTTGGATAATAGCTTTCAAAGGCAAAAGTTTTGAATTGCTTAAACATTTCTCAGCTCTTACTCCAACTCCCATCATCAGAAAACACCTGGCCTTCATTTTTCAGCTCTTCATCCAACTCCCGTCATTAGAAAACACCTGGCCTTAAATCAAACTCCGAAGCCTTAAACAACCAACATCATAACCCTACTCAAAAATGAAGTCGGGTTAATTCTAAAGCAAGGGGGTTTTGAGAGCATAGTCTACAATTCAAAAAAGTAATCTTAAAGAAAGCACATTACACCAGACATGACGCATGCAGCCTTGGGACCAAGGGTAATAAATTACCGTACCCAATTGTCAAGGGCAACAACTAGCAAATAACAAATTTAAAAACAAGCACTTAGTCTGTTTTAACTAAGTTTTGAAGCTTTGGTCAATTTTTATTGCATTCATTTGAAGGGCAAAAAACGGGATCCTCAGAGCCAATACCCCTCTTTCCCCAGCTTTGTAGGCTGTTTTACCTATTTAAAGTCATGATTATTCAGGTATCATGTAAGAAATCTTTTCTCTAATATAAACAAATGAAGCTATAAGTCAGAAGAAAAAATTTAGCTTTAAAGAGATTGTCCAATCCACAAAAACAGAATTTTACCTTTTCCAAAGCAACTAGTCCTACAACTGCTACTCCCACTAGTACTTCAACCAAAACTACAAGCCATGGGAGTGATCCTACTTAGACAATTGCTACAACTGTTACTACTCATAGCTCTACATGCCCCATCTCAACTACTCTTTGCACTATGACTACTACCACTAATGGCTTCCATCATTAGTAATACTACTACTACTTTTACAATGGCTAGTCCACTGTCAGATCAAGGGACTGCCAAGCAATTTTAGCACCCTCCCCCACAATTCTGGATCCAATACAGGGCTAGAAGTGCCATGAAAACTACAACAGCTCTAACTACAATTATTATCATGACTACTATTTAATGACCCGAAATAGAGACTATAGACTTATTTCAGTAGAAAATTGGACATGTTTTGCATCTTTAATATCAAAGTTATGCAAGAAGTTTTGTTAGTATAACTGGGACATGAGGGGAAGGAGCAAATGATACCTTTCCCGAAATTTTGCATTGATTTACTGATAATGCAGCTAATTTTGGCTTCTGGCCATTGAGGAATTGTTTAGAGAGTGATCTTAAAGAAATTAATTCTATTCACTCTAAGTTCGTTCTATTAGTAAATAACGCAATGGAAATTTAGTTTACACAGAGCACCTAACTTACACAAATAAAATGTTAGCCTTGTAAGGGTCCAGTTGTATTAGAACTGTTTTTCTACACTTACTCCTACCAGAACTATCACTATTCCCAGGGCTGCTGAGTCAAGGGTGGGCCTCAGAACTGATTTGAGACAGGAACCACATGATTTTGCCCTGCTACTCCTTTATGCCATAACAGTCCTGACACCTCCTACCACAACAAATGCTAGTGATACAATAAGTATTCCTACAATAGTGCCACTATTAAAGCATCCAACATATGTGACTGTTACATATTAACAAAAAAAAGCAAAGCATACATTATAAATACATTTCTTAACAAAGTGATACAAACAAACTTAAAGCCACAAATAAGCTAAAATTACTATAATAAAGATTCAAACTTAAAATGAACAGATTACAAGCAACACAAAGTACTATCCAAGGGCTTGTGCTTTAATAAAATTGAAAGCTTTACTTAAGTCATTTGACTATAGGTACATACAAAGAGAATAGATAAATAAGCTTGGAAACGAATCTGTAAGTTTGAAAAGCATGGAACTTTGCATTTTTTTTTTTTTTTTTTTTTTTTTTTTTGCCAGAAAAAAAGATCACAGATGCATGTTTATTTTTTTTAAGTTTTTCCCAGAGATGATCATATCAAACTGGTGATCCTAGAAAATCGGGAGAGGGCTCATTTGATCAGAAATTAAGTTCCAGTGCCCTTTTCAAGTGACTAAAAATACTGGAGGGCAGCTAGTCCCCCTTCAACAACCTTTTTTCCCCCAAAGCCATCCATTCAATATTTTGATAGAGCCATTTTGTTTAGCATAGCTTAAAGATCTTATAACTATGACTTTGGGGGTGACTTGACCCCCAAAGCCACTGGCGGAAGGACTGCAAGCTATGAACTGGTCTATTTTGTTGGGGAGGATACATAGGAGAATCCCCCACCAACAATGACACTTTAGCTTTAAAGAAAAATGACACTTTAGCTTTAAAGAAATTTTGAGGTGGTATTAACACTCCACTTGTTAGTTTTATAAGTTAATACAGGTGCATGGTAAGGAAAAATGTTGTCCAGTAATAGTTCTTTAATTTTTTTGCTAATAAATATGTCAGAACAATCTAAGTTGAGAATGATACAATCAAAAATAAAATGCTCTCCTCAGTGGCATGAATCAAGAAGAGCAGGAGGGCCATTATTCTATTTCTCCCCTCCATAGATTTTAAAAATTAACCTTTTTGGTATTTGCATTGAATATTGCCTTTTACGTATCTTCATTGAGAAAATAGTAAAATTAGCCCTCCCCCTCCCCAGCCTACATTTCAGTGATGACACACACGTTCCTTCAATAAAGTTTTAAAATCTAAATGACTCATGGAGTCAACATAAAAAAATTAAATTTAAAATTTAGACAAATTACTGGTAGGATGTACAATTTTATTCCCTTTCATGCTTAGGCTATTATTCAAAACAAAAGCAAACATAAAGAAAGAAAAACAAGCACAGGTTAACTTGAATCATCTTTTTAAAATAAAACCCACAGAAAGAGTAGCCAAGTAGTATAAATCTCGGTTAATCAATTAAAATGCAAGAAAACTAAAACCAGTGAATCACCTCATCTGATCCAAAAAGATCAACATCATCATCTTCTTCTTTGGCTGCAGAAGCTGGAATACCAGGAAATCCTTTCTTTTCTGCATCAGAAAAAGAGCTAATGTGCTTGTACCATCGAAGCAAGTAAGGAAATTTGTCAGAAGGGGCTTTACCTAGTTGATTGAAGGCAGCTACATCCTCTTGGGATGGTTCATATCTAAAAATGTAATTAGTTTCAGCTGTCAAATGTAACACAGTTTTGGCCAAAATATTTACATACCTTTAAGATTGCTCCAAAATCTGGCTGACCATTTCAAATAACTTAATAATAAAGATGAAAGAATTGGTGGTTATCAAAAACTTAAATAGCACAAGATCGACAAATTACAATTTGAAAATATCCACAAACAAAGGTTTACATATTCAAAATTAGAAGGAGCTGATTGAGCATTTTTTTATAAAGATATAGTTGAGATAGAAAAGTGCATTTTAGGCCATCACTTTCCAATTTTTCCTGAATTATTTGGATAAATTGTACCAAGATCTTGACTCTGTCTGACAAGTCAATAAACTTATTTCATAAAATAGCCCAGATGTAACTGTTCCAGATACTCCAGTCCTAATGAGTACTGCAAGGAAACCCCTCGTACAAATCCCATAAAATGTGCAAACTGTGGAGGTGATCATGTGGCAATTAGTTTTTGCTGTCACCATCTCCAAGCTCTTATAAGAATCTTACTGGGCGCCTTTATAAATGAACTGTTGCAAAATCTCTGTGTTTGTTTAACATAAATGGGACTAAAGATAAAGTGCCAAGCCTGGAAGAAAAGTTGAGCTGTCTTGATATCCTTTTCCTGCAGGAACATTTGCTTCCTGCCTGTAGCATGAACTTTTTGTGAAGGAATCATGATCACATTGTGTTTAGTACCAATGCTAGATGGACTTAGGGTAGGCCTTCTGGTGGTCTCACATGCTATATCAGATGGACTCTTGCAGATTTATCCCCAGTGTGCTACCACTCATCTGAGCACTTTCTAGCTGTAAGACTTGGTGACATTGTCCTAATAAATACTTACCAGCTGCATAATATAAAGTTGGTACAGTTGTTCTTGAGCTTTGCCAAGTCTTGTGAGAAGCTACAAGGTCTAATTAGTGGCAACTAATCTCTTGGCTACTTGCCGGTGATCTGAATTGCAACATTCACTTACCATCCAGTCGTTCTGAGACCCTGCTAAATGCTCTACCAGCTGCACATAGGATTATAAATAAAGATTGCAGCTTCTCATATATCCATAATAGTGGTGCAGTTTCTGATTCAGACCATTGTGTGTGTTTGCCCCTTCTTCATTCCTCTGATGTTCATGTCGACAATGAGGAGAGAGACTATGACCACCTCCCTCTTACTTTTGATCTATTTATTAGCTCTACAATCAGTTTCAGTGCTTCTCCTCAGTGCTCTGGGGTAATGTAAACTGGTCACTGTGTCTTTGGACTCTTCCTTTGCTGCTATCCAATATCTCTGTGCCTTTTCATCTTCTTGGCGCCAGTTATTTTGTCAATGATGTCTGGGGTCAGCTAAATGCTTACTATAGAAATATCATCTCTTCAATTAAACAAGCTGAAGCAATAGCTGTTCCATTTTTTCTTGTACAACTTATCACCCACAAGACTTTTTGGAAGTGTGATCTGGAACTTAAGAAATTTAAGAACCAAGCCGAGTTTTGGTTTAAGTTGTGGATTGCTTGCGGTAGACCTTCTAGTGGGCAACTTTTTAGCATCAAGCAGAAAACATAATTGGCTTATAAGTGTCACCTTTGTGCAGTTTGGTTTTTGGGTGCTGAATTCCCATCAAATGGTAAACAGTGGAAAAGTGTGCTAAATGCATCAAAACTTTAAGATTCTTTCTCTAGTGATATTATTCCAATATTGTTGTGGATTAATCAATATACACATATCTTTTCCGGGATTAATTATGCTGTTCATGGCCGTTTTTCTGCTTTACTGGCAAAGGTTCTTCCTAATAGGGTGAGCCAAAGACATATTATTCCTGTTGAAAAATCTAATATTGTGAAATCTCTTCAATGGTTGAAGTCAAAGGATTGTGATCTTGATAGTATTTGCATTGCTCATCTTGATCTGCATTCTGCTGAACTTGTATTGCATCTGCAGTTATTATTTCAAATGTGCCTTTCTAGGCCTATTGTTCCTGATGCAGTTTTATGTGGGTTCATTACTTCTATACTAAAAAAAAGGAAAAGATCTATATTCATGTAATTTGTATACGCTAATTACAGTTGCCTGTACTCTAATTAAATTATTTGAGTATGTATTGCTTCCAAACATTGATGAATTTGCAAATTATGAGGCTAACCACTTTGGATTCAGGTCAGGTTTGAGTTGTCAACATGCTCACTGCACTTAAGTGCAACTTATTAAGGAAGCCACTCAAAATAGCTATAGTCTTTATTTTTGTACCCTTGATATACCTAAAGCATCTGATAGCATTTGCCATGCCCAAGCTTTCTATGCCTTTAGTCAGCTTGATGTGAATGCATCTGTGATTCTTGTTCTAAAGTTTTGGTATTCAAATTCATATCTAAGATTAAAGTCAGGAAGTGGGGATTTTTTTGAACATATACCAGTTAAGTGTGGCGTTAGGCAGAGGAAAGTTCTCTCTCCTCATATCTTTATTGCTTCTATTGAACATGTTTTATCTGGTATACATAGTTCTTGCCTTATGGGATTCACAGATGTATCCTACTTAGCTTATGCTGACAACTTGCTTCTTATTAGCCAAACTGAGTTTGGTTTAGCACGTTCTGTCCAATCTGTCACCACTGCATTTGCAAGTATTGGGTTATTCCTAAATGTTGATAAATGTGAATATCTTATTTTTAATGGGATTAGTTTGTCTCATCCTTTGGATTGCAGCTCTTTTTCTATACCTCAAGTCACCTCTTTTCGATGGCTCGGGATCTCTGTCTGCAATTCACTAAGTTCTTTTTGCTTTCAGACAATTTGTGATATTAAGAATAAGCTTAAACTGGGATATTCTAAAATTGTTGGAAATTGTGGACTTTTCCAGCAACAAGCACTAACAAAGCTGTACTCAAGTTTTGCAACCATTCTGTGTTATTTTGCTCTGGTGTATATATATGCTTCTGAATAAAGGTGACATAAAAAAGGCCAAGATGGATTACTGTTGCTATTGCAAGTTTTTACTTTACTTACCATAATCCTTCTGGAACCGGAGGTTAATTAGTAAGTATCAGGCAACAGATATTGTTCTTTCAGTGGAAAAATTAAGTTTGAATTTAATTGATGATGTGCCAACCCATCTTGGTCCTAACCATTGTCTTATCTGCCTGTTTAGCTAAATTGCTGTTTTTTTTTGGTTTTTTTTTTTGCTTATTTGTAGTTTTTTTGTTTATTTACTGGTATTTCACTTTTTTCCCTTTTGCAATATTTGTTTGTTTTGCTGAATGTTCTTTTTATTTGTTTATTTTACTTTAAGTGCTGTGTGCATATTTTTTTCTTTTTCTCTTTACTCCACTTTTTTTTCACATTGATGGTACAGTGGGTTATAAATAAATTATTATTATTATAAGAGCCTATGTTTGTTTCAAAATATCTGGGGACATAGATACCATGTTGTACATGGATCTATCAGAGGCAGCACATTAGTGCTGAATAAGTAAAAGCCCATAAGCCTTTAATGTAGCATCTATTTTCCTTTTAATCTGACCATTTCACACAAAATGGGTGACCAAAACTTGGAGTGAACTCATTTGATAAAACACTGGAAGTTCTAAAGCCCTTTTTAAGAGTCAAAAGTGATTTAAGGAAAACCAACCCCTTCTTCACTCTTTTTTGCTGCCTGCCCTCCATGTAACTCCCAGATATCTGATATAGGATTTTGCAACATCCCATTTGAAAAAAAAATGGTTGAAATGCAATTTAAATATGCCCTTGGAGCTGATAACACCTCCACAGCCCCTAGGTCTATAAATAATACGAATTGCCATTTTTTTAAACATAGGTTTTATAATGGAAAAGGAGGGCTTGTTTCATATTGAGTGTGCAATTTGCTTGAAACTTTAGAGATTATTTTCTGGGTCAAAAGGATCAAGCATTTTGTTCTGGAGAGATAACCTAGAGAAGGCCCAAAAAGCCTTCTGTTCCTGATCTATTCAAAATTACAGCATAAAACCAACAGCAACTTGGTGGTGTGAAAATTGAATACAGAATTACTGGCCAAACTTGTGAGATAAACATTTATTTATACTCATATTTATCCTTAAGTGTCACTTTAAGTGGCTTTCCTTTGTGTGTGACTTTACTTACCTGGACTTTAAAGCTAGTTATATTTTAATTTCTATCCCCATGGGGATTAGCCTTTGTTTGCTAATTTGAATAAACAAAACAAACAATATATTTTGAGTGTTTCTTCTACTTCAGAATTTACAAAGTTGCCAATAGTACACAGTTGCCAAACACTATATTTCTATAACACCATAGATTATGTTAGCTCAGCTGTTTTTGTTTTTTTTGTGTATTTTTTTAGATGGTCTGTACAGAAGAGAGCAATATCAAGCAATCAAGAGGCCATATTGGTACTGGTAGGATTTGAATCCTTAAACTTCTGGGATTGGTGATTTCCAAAATAAGACATATCCTGGTTTTTTTTCTAGTGAGTGTATGGGCAGCATTACAATATAATGCCACCAAAAAACCACAAGGAAAAGTGCTCTGAAATGGCCAAAAACCTCAACACATAAAAAAAGCTCTAATGTGCACACTGGAGGGGTGTGCTCTGGATGAAAGGTCAAACACCATACAATGTGACAAATGTAATTCCTGGCATTGTGCTGGGTTCCTCTTAATGTCTGATACAGAGCAAAACATATTCAACAAAATGAACCAAAGACTTGGAAGTGTTTGGGTGTGCCCTTTGTGCAAAACCAGCAGTAGCAAACAAACCATCTCCAGCATTGTAACAACCATATTATAAGAACACAGAAATGAAATGCAGTGTATGTTTGACTCATTCAAGCAGGATATGAGTGCTTCTCTGAACTCTGTCAAAGCCAAAATCAACAATCTTGAAGACAGTATAAAAACAAAAGTTTCTGTGTTTGAAGTCAAGGACATTGTAAACTGTGTTGTTGCCAATAAACTAGAAGCTGACTTTAGCAAAATAGTCAGGCAAGAACAAGACCAGTTTAACAGACGCCTGAACCTCATTGCTTATGGTGTGCCACCTCATACAGATGATGCCAAATTCATACATATGTTCCTTAAAAGTGGATTAAAAATTGACGTCTAAAAACAGTGGCAATTGAAACTTGAAAAAGTTGAAATGCCCCTCTTAAGGGCCAAGAATTATTTGAGGACAACAAGTCTCCCTTCTCAGTCCTTTTCTGTTATCCAACCCCACTAAATTTCCTTAATATGTCATCAAAATTTTGAGTCATTTTGTTCAGAAATATTGAAAGGTCTAGTAAGTATATCACTTAGGTCAAGACCCCCACAGCCCCTGGGGCAATGTATATCATGTAAATTAGCCAATGTTCAAAGGTACATTTTATAAGAAAAGGTCTCAGGGATTATTCACTAGGTCTAGATTTCCAGAGTTTCCCAGGAGTATAATCTGGAAACAGCATTGGTACTTGAGTAAAATAAAGGAATTGTGTGCACCTGAGTTTTCAAATTATCAACAATGACTTGGATATTAAGCTTAAAGGTAAAGGGAATGTTTGGGGTCCCAGTAGACCTTAACTTTTTACTTGCGGGAGGAGGCAAAAGGGGAAGCAGCTTAAAGATATATATTCTTCACCCAGCTAAACTTTTGCATTATAATCCTCTATGAGACCTATGATCTCTCCAAGGTCAAGTAGCAAGGTCAATCACAAGATACTATGTGTCACCAGGTGAACAAAAACAGCATTACCTTAAATTACACTTGCTAGCAATAGGACAAATCCTGTGTCCATCAGCTTCAGTGTTGGTAGTTAGTCCTCTGTGACATCCCAAGCAGTGGTCCATGGTTTATTGTGCCACTCCCTGTCTACTGAAGACTTGAACACATCCACACTGGTAGAGGTCAATATATTTTCATTGAGGGAGTTCCACAAGCTGACAACTACTTGAAAAGAGCTTGTTCCTTAGTCTGGTGTTTGCTGGTTTCCATAAAAGCTTATGAGGGTGACCAAAAGTTCTCTTTGAGTTGTTTGGTTGGAAAAGGTCAGGAATGATACCCTCAGCATTGAAAAACTTGTATGGAGTTATACTGTCACCTTGTTTGCAATGATACAATAAAGATGGTAATCTGAGCTTATGGAGCCAGGATGGGTAATGAACATCATAGAGGTCTTTAATACATTTTGCTGCCCTCCCCTGAACTGATTCTATGGATGCTTAGTCAGTCTTGTTGATTGGACATGCAACACACATTCCAAACTCTAGCCTTGGTCAAACAAGACTTGTATAGCTTATTCATAAAAGTTAGAGATCTGCTAGTAAATGTTCTTTTGATTAAACCAAGTGTCTTGTTAGCCTTTGCAATAATTGCTTGTGCATGAATATGAAAATTTAATTTTTCATCTACCAGGACACCAAGATCTCTCTCCACATGGCTGCTGGAAATAGCTTTGAGACCCATTACTACAATTTATATGGTACTGAGTGTGTGCGTTTTTCTTGCCAAGGTGGAAAGTCTTGCATTTGATGCATTAAATTCAAGCTGCCTAATATCAGTCCAGTGAGTAAATACATCAAGATCCAGTTGTGTTGACACAATATTTTTCAATGTGTCTGCATAACCAATAAGTTTTGAGTTATCAGCATAGAATATATATATATATATATATATATATATATATATATATATATATATATATATATATATATATATATATATATATATATATATATATACATATATATATATATATATATATATATATATATATATATATATATATATATATATATATATATATATATATATATATATATATATATATATATAAATAAATATTTTACCCATCTGTTAGGAATTACTTCACCTACTGAACCACATCCCCATTCACCCCAATAGCTTGGAGCTTGATTTGAAGTCTTTTATGGCAAACTTTGTTTGATGCCTTTGCCAAATCAAGTAGTATGATGTCAATATCAGCAATATTCTTGGAACATCTTTGGGGATCAATCCCTTATTTGACAAAATCTATTTCTGGTGAAATAACAATATGCACCAAAGAAGCTATGCTTAATGTTTCCCAGTTATCAAAATAGTGTATCTATATTATCTCAGGACCACATAGGGATATTGTGTAGAAATTTTGAGGGGTGTGTGGATAGCAAATTTTAACTTGGGGGATTGGGAGAGGTGAAATGAAAGAAACTATACATATAGGTTACCAAAATAGCATATCTGTGATATCTTGGGAGTGACAGATGGGGACTGAGCTGAAATTTATTAGGCATTGGTAGGGAAGAGGCAAAGTATATTTATGTTTTGCATTTGGATGTAAGAGATTAAGAAGCAAAAAAGAATGCATTTGAAAGGCCTGCCTGAAGTTTTTTTTAAATATTAGTCCAAGTGGAACTTTTAATCTATTTGTAGTAAGGTAAATCTAGCAGCAGTATATTGGCCCAAACTATCAAAACATCATATTTTTATTAGCTCAAGAACTACTAAGAGATCATGTTGAAACTCTCAAGGAAACTGGTGCAAAACCATTTTTGTCTCCTATAGGTTCATCCAGAAAAGGACAACATAGATGGTGTAAAGTGAAAGTTGAAAGATAAGGGTCAAGTCAGAGAAGGACAGTAAAAGGTCTAACAAGCCTGGAGCTCCAGGAAATGGCTTCTCACTGTAAGATGGACATAAATACTTTCCATTGTCTTACCCTCAAATGCACTTGCTTCAAGAAACATAATGACAAAATTCCAATATATTCTAACCACACAAGAATTGCAAACCATCATCATGCTACTGAAATTGCTAAAAATTTCACGAAAATTGACCAGCCAAGTGGAAGACCAATTCCCCTAAGAGAAACAGCTTGATGGAAATTATCACAGGCTTATCTGACAAATAATAATCCATAAACCCAATTGTTCTTTCCCCAATCAATATCAAAGTGCATGTTCAAATGAGGTAAACCTCCAGGCTTTCTCTTATCCTTTAAAGCAAACAGTAAAAGTGCTTCAAACACATCAAAATTCCACCATCAGTCAAAGCCTGACTGATCTCACCTGCACAAAAAGCATTGAAGTCAAAATACATACCTAGATTACCCAGTTCATGGGATCCAAAGAGCTACTGCAAGACATACAATTCATAACTGAGCTACTAGGTATCATTAAAAACCAAGCTGAAAGGACCTTCAAAAAGAGTACTAAAGTGAAAATATACCCTAGAATAATCTAGTTCCTACAATCAAAAGAGACATTTCAGTATAGACAACTATCAGCGACCTGTAATAGTCTAACATGTCTCAAATAAAGAGACAAAAGGGAGAGGGCTATATAGCCTTGACTGAAAAGTGACCCTGGGAAAAATATGAATTCTTCCTTAAAGTTGTGACCTATTTAGATTGATTTTGTAGCCAGAAATGTCAATATGCCAGCTTTAAGAAAAATAACCATATAGCCAAATTCAAGGAAAAACAAACACATACATACACAATTGTTGCTCTTTTATTGAACTAAAAGGTATATAATTCTAACAAAAAGATGTTTTATTGGCAGTTTTTGATGCTTTCTTCCATACAGCATTTTATGTTTGTCATATATTTTCAGGTGGTTGCAGATTTCTTAAGCTACATTGTTGTTAACACAAGAAAATGTACCAACATACTGTGGTTAAATTCTCAGAATAAAAGTAAGAAGATAAATTATATAATGGGTAAAACATAAAATTGCAAAGAAAGGAAGAAAACAAGGACAATTAACAGCCAGTGAAAAAATTGAAAAATTATGCAAATATTTCAGTCAAGAGCTCTGCTTGACCATCCTCAGTGCAGAATAAAACTGATAAAAATATAAAAACCAAACCTTAAGAAGTATTTTCAAATCTTATCTCTAAGCATTTTCAAATACTTTTTGCTACCGTATCTTGGAAAGGGGTTAGGAAAATGGAACTTTCAGTAATGAATACAGGGCCAAAAACATACTCAGGGAAGGAATTGCCAAGCTTTTATGTTGACCCTCTTCTGATTAATAAATCTTAGAAATTTGCCTACTTGATTGGTCTATACCTTTTGAAATTTTGATAAAACATTTTACCTTAATTTTTAGTCATCAGTTTCTTTGTCTCTGGTGTTAGTTCTGAAAATGCAATTTATGTTATTTTTAGTAAAATTTCAAGCCATATCATTTTTTTTTTTAATTTAGGGAATGTATTTGCAGGTCTTTGAAACCTCATAAATTGGGATTGAACAAAGTTGTGAAATTGAAAACAGTTTTCTTGTACTTTATTTAAACAGGTCACTGCCCTCTAGATGGAGAAAGAGTGGAGGTAGGTAGGCTGTTTCAAAATACCTTCCCAGGACATAGCCTACTTTAGTCTGTCTGCCTATCCTGAAAGTTTCATTTTCCTAACCTAACCCCTTTCCAACACAGCAAAAAGTAGCCAAACAAGAATTTTACCAAATATAATACTTTAGAAACAAATTTTGGCTATATATTTGCACATTAGAGGGGGGAGGATTAAATTATAGTTGGTCTGCATGCCTAATGTGTTAGGTTAAACTATTCTGCATATTATGTAGTGACTTGTTTTCTAACTTGGCACTGTCCAAATACTTTACCCCCCCCCCCCTAATATGCAAATATAGCCCAAATTATATATTTTCTATCTATTCTGTCACTTCTCTTTGTCTTGTCTCACACTAAGCTGAAAGAAACAATAATATTCTACTTTTGGCTACCTTGGAAAAGGGTTAGGTTAGGAAAATGAAACTTTCAGGGATGAGTCTACAGGTTGAAGTATGTCCCAGGAAGGTATTTTGAAGTAACTATATCCATTCCTTCTCCCTCTAGAGGGTTCTGAAATTTGTATACATGACAGGTGACAAAATTTCAAAATACCTAGGCTATTGAAATTTTGACAGAACAATATTTACCTTAATTTTCAGTTATCAGTTTCTTTTTCTCTGGCTTTAGTTCTGAAAGTGCAATTCCTGTTATTTAGGCCTCAGTAGAATTTTAAGCCATATCAATGGTTTTTTTTTTCAAAATTTAGGACATGTATTTACATATCTTTACAACCTTATAAATTGGGATTGAGCAAAGTTGTGAAGCTGAAAACAATTTTGTTGTAGCCTACTTCATTAAAGCAGAACATCTATTTTGCAGGTTTGACTTTTATAAAACACAGATTTTTAAAGGTAGCCTAATCAAAGGCAGTGGCAGATCCAGGGGGCATGTACCCCCTAACATAGCCTAAAGTAGTGTAGTTTACCTAATTAATGCAAGATTATGTTAATCAAACTTGCTCCTAATGCAAGTTTATTGGATCAACCTATTTTGCACCCTCCCCCCCTCCAAAAAAAAACTAAATCCTAGATCTGCCCCTGATCAAAGGTCAGGACAATCTAGAGGGAGAAGGAGCGGAGGCAGGTATTTCAAATACCCTCCAGGACATTCTCTAGTCTGTAGACCTATCCCTGAGAGTTCTTAACCTACCCCCTTTTCAAGATAGACAAAAGTAGCTAAAGTAAAATTTAACCAAAGTAACTGACGAAAAAAAGGTTCTATAATGTGTCAATGAGTGAACAAATTGAGCTGCAGGGGGTTAATCATACAAATACCACCCAGACTTTTAATTTAATGACCTATGACCCTATTACATTTCGCAACCTTACAAGCCTATCTTTTTAAGAACATACCCTTTAAGGTAACTTTTGTTAGCCAAAAGCTCGTTTAGTTGTTCCTGTCCCTTTTCGGTTTTTAGGTCAATATTGGCCATTTTGCTCTGTTTTTAGCTGCAGAAAACAGAGGATACGAGATATATAGAATGAATATGAAGAGTCCATTTACAACTCAAGTTGAGTAGATAAAAAAAACAGATGTCACTCAAGTAGACCCCGACGCCGCGCTGGTTTTCTTTTAGGTGGCGAATTGCTGCTTTTTAAGGAAAACGGCGGCACGCAGCCGGCTTATGCCGATTTTTCTTATTAAGAAGGAGTTACAAATCTGTTCATAACACCTCGAGTGACGTATATTCGATATTGAATAAACAGACAAGACTATTAAAGCCCTTTAGAACTCCGAGAGTTCGTTGAAAACGCGAAGCAAGCACCAACACTAAAAACTCTGTAGGAACGAAAATATTTTTTCAGAATTTTAATCTCTGGCAGCTCAATGAACAGTAGTGTTCACTTTCCACCGTGTCTGTGGTTTTCTGATACCTGTCATTGCACTCAATGAAACTAAGTAATCACATCATCATACCTTTCAGCGCAGTGTGTGTCACAATGATGAAGCAACTTTTACTCTGCGTGCACGTCAGACTACACAAGAAGCAAACTAGGACAAGATTTTAACTATTAAAGCCACAATGAATGTAAGAGTAAGTATATTCAGCTTCATATCCCCATTTTAACAGGAAGGTGCATCTGAAAGGAAGGGGAACAGCACCCCAAACTTTTTGAGATTAAGTAAAAAGAGGACCAAATTCCAAAATTATACTAAATCTGAGAAAAAAAAACAAGGTAGTAGACTCATAGCGTCCAAATTCTGATCCGATTTCAAATGCAATTCCAAGATTCAATAAAGAAGGACCGAAATTCTGTAGTAAAATTTATTAATTCTATGAAGGAAGTCACGAAGTGATATCTTTAATTATTAAACATAATTAAAGCCGGATAAAAACCTAAGATAGTTATGTAAAGTTAAAAATAATTTAAAGATTTGGTTAAATTACACACAAGATTTCAACCTTGTTTTTTCATCCTTTCTTTCCGAGATCCAAGTGAATTCTCTAAGACAGATATGGTAAAATAAGAAATTCCTTAACTTGGCATTTTCGTGGTTTTGCCAAATCGGCCCAATTTAAAGTAAGAAAGCAAAATCTGTTTCTGACCTAAAATAAGTTATTCACTTACTGAATATACTTCACTGAATATACTACTTTTTAATTTGTTTTGGCCTATTTCATTTTTCATCTTTTTTTGCCAAAGTTGAACAGTGATTAATAGAATAAAATAAGCAAATTATACTTCATGAATATGCTTTTAATTAACAGCTTCTTAGAAATATTCTTAACTTAGAGTCGCTGATCTGAGCTTTGTCATCTGCTTTTTAAAACAAAATAACAACTTAAGGTATCAACCCCCCACTTTTTAGTAACCCCTACATTCAGTTTTCAGTAAAAACAAAATTCAAAACAAATCAAAACTGCCATGACTGTTTAATATTATCATAGATCCAAGCAGTTCTAATCTTTTGTTAATACACGACACGTAATTTTTTGTATGGTTTTTTGTTGTGATCGGACACCATTTTGCGGGATTTGGGGCAATTTTTTTTTGTAATTATGGGATGTGTTCGTCTCTACCTGGTCGCAGCTACCACCACGATAACTTAACACATATTAAAACTAAACTAAAACAGGCTAGAGTTTGCTCTTTAATCTATTAAATTTAAAATGTAAAAACTCACAGGGTTCAGTTTCTTTGGGCTTGAGTTCGTTCTTTACAATAATCTCATTCTTTTGATGTATCAATTGGTATCAAAATTCCGTTTTTTAGAGTTATGGTTGCTTTTGAGCCGGGTTGCCTCTTACTTCCAGTTCTTTACCAATAACTGTTCAACACTGTTTGTTTTTAATTAAAAATGGCACTAGAACTTTTAATTTCCGTTCAAATGAGCCCTCTCGTGACATTCTAGTACCATTGCTATGATATGATCACCTCTGGGGAAAATAAAAACAAAAAAAAACGAATAAACACACATTCGTGATCTTTCTTTTGTCAAAAAATACAGCATTCCACATTTTTGTAAACAGGAGCTTAAAACCTCTACAGGAAGGTTCTCTGATACGCTGAATCTGATGGTGTGACTTCCATTAAAATTCTATGACTCAAAAGGGGGTGTTTCCCCCTTTTTTCGAAAATGAGACAAATTTTCAAAGCTCATAAATTTTAATGGGTAAGATTAAACTTGACGAAATTTATATATTTAAAATCAACATAAAAATCCGATTTTTGTATTTATCTATTGGTATCAAAATTCTGTTTTTTAGAGTTTCGGCTACTATTGAGCCGAGCCGCTCTTACTGTCCAGTTTTTTACCACGAACTGTTTTATTACAAACAGGAAAAAACCTATGGCTTTTTCTTATTTGATATATTTAGAGACAAAATTCAGAGAAATGAAAGATATAACTAAGCCTAATATGTGCCATGATTTGTTCTAAACTAGGCTTCAGCCATCTCTAGAGCCATGATACAGATAAAACTTAAATAATCCCTATTTATAATCAACTAGACTGATCCTTCAATTATTGCTTGTATATAATCTTTATCATTATGATAACGCTGTTTGGCTCTCTTAATTTTCACTTCTCTATACGCCTGCATTCACCTGGTACGTTATATATGGTTAAAACCTATATACAATTATAATGTCATACCTTTGCTTTTCTCTTGTCATGATACTATGTTTTTTTCGTGTGATACTGTTTTTCGTGTGATACTGTTTTTTAACTTACGTTTACCTTGCTTGGATGAAACCATATTAATGCTTCAGCTTTGTATTCTTACGGTCCCTTATATTCCCCATAAAACCACGTTTTCGTGTGATGTGTTTTTCGTGTGATACTGTTTTTTAACTTACATTTACCTTGCTTGGATGAAACCATATTAATACTTCAGCTTTGTATTCTTACGGTCCCTTATATTACCCATAAAACCACGTGTCAAGCATCAAGAACCTATCAAAATCAAAACTAATTTTAAAATTTTCAAGTATTTTTTCTAGATTAAATTTAAAAAATATAATTAATGCTCAGACACCATAATTATTTTTGCAGTCTACATAATAACTTTAGTGATCCCTCACATGAAATTATTTTATTTAAAATGTTCAGGAATTACTCTAGTTTCAATTCACCAATCAGATTTTTGTTGTTGTATAGTTTTAAGAAGACGCTTGTGTTATAAAAATTTTAGTTACTATATGCCGTCTTTTTTTCTTTACTTAGTTTCAGGTATATCCGATGACTCCTGATGTAGAAACAGCAAAAGCTAGTACAGTGCTATAGAAAAATGCACTTTTCGTAGAAAATTGATTATATTTAAAATAATTTTACAAAAGACTTTTAACTCCATCAATTTCTTTTAAAATGAGCTGTTAAACAGCTCTCTACGGTGTTCCAGTGCCAAGCTATTTGTGAAAAATAAGATGCTGTATATACAGAATATCGCACTTCAAGCCACTTTTCTTGTTGTTGAAGCCAATATATTTCCCTTGCTGTTCAAGCCAAAAGACGGTAAGTTTCCTATATAGGGGTTTCGGATAATGTGCTTCTAATAGTGTAATTCGTTTTTTTATCTCACTCTATTTTAAGGAATTATGGGCTATTATATTTTTTTACTATTTGGCATGATCGTCTCTTACTAGGTTGCTAGCTACCGCTGCAATCCGTATGATCTTGTAATTATTTATTTCTTATGTCATTATCTTGTCAAAAGATAAGCGCGTATATGTTGTGAAGCGTTATTTATGGTATTTAGGGGTTGTAGTCGTAGATGCCTTTATTCTCCCTTTATAGGGGAGATAAACTCTGGCCCTAAGGTCATTAAACTTTGGTAGCGTACCTTAGGCTATGACCGAACTAATGAGGCGTACCGACTGAGTATGTTCGAGAGGCTAAAATTAGATCGTAGAGAGGTCGTCTAAAATACAATACTTTTATTCATTTACCATATAGTATAATCGGCTATAATCTGTCTACTGGGACTGGCTGTCCCAAGTAGGCCACAAGTATCAATAAAACAACAATAAAATATAAACAAGATACTTAGACACTTACGATTATAAGGCAAGGTCCCAAAGTATTTCTAAAACAACGGACCGGAGGTCAGTCCGGCATATAGGTAGTATAAAGATTTTTCCTTCCGATAAAATGTATCTTTTATACATTTTTATCAACCACACCTTCCCACGTATTTGCTAGGAAGTAGTAATTTCTCAATTTCCCGTTAAACAGAATTTAGCAGGATATGTTCCTTATCTTAATAACAAAGTGGTATTTCAAAACTTCATATTTGCGTCATATATATTTTTACTAAATTAATAATTAGCTAAATTAGAAAGCTTTACCACAAAACTCCCCATTTAAAGAAGAATTGTCCCAATTCTCAATATTTTACTTTTAAAACAACTTAATTATGCTGCCATCTTTGGGTCATTGTGTGCATATACCCTCAATGGGTTTCCTTAGGGTCATGTTTCTGGTCCAATATAGGCCATGTTCTTTTCTGTCGAAGGATTTCAATTTGAAATTCATCCTTGTTTCTCTTTTTCTCTGTCTCTTGGACTGACAATTTCTCTTTTACCCTCTTCATATGCATCTTCTGTTTTACTTGACCCCAAGCGGCTTAAACATAATATTAGTGGTTTTGCTTAAATTAGATTTATATTAGAAAAGTTTTACGAATTTTTTGAGTTTAAATTTAATTCCCATTAATAGTTTAATTTATCTGTGTGATGTGGTTGATATACCGTTTATTATTTTTTTTGTTTTTAGAAATGCCTTGGTTAAATTACATATAACAATTTGTTTTGTAACCACAGATTTCTTTAAACACAACACTTTACATTCTCTTCACATTTTACATTAACTTAATGAATGTTTAGGCTATAAGCCATTTGCTTATACATCTTAAACGTTGAAAATTACTGATTTAGCTTCACTTTCACTCAATAAATTAGCAGTAAATTCTCACTTATTATTGGATTCTGTTGACGGTGATTTTGGACAAGGTAAACGTATCGGTCCTGGACAGAAAGATTATCTTGGGAGATGGTAACTACAAGCTCTTGCAATGCATCAGAAATTGGTTGATATTAGCATCATACATGAACCAAAATTGGATGAAGTTGCATCCAAATTTGGTTGATATCGGCAAAAATTAACCAAAAATAGGTTGTAAAAAAAACCTAGGTCTGTGATCTAAAGAAAAAAAAATGATATCAGCATACAAAAAAAGCATTAACGTTTGTATACATAAGGAAAAAAATCACACACTAATATATACAAATAATTTTTTTTTTTTTTAAGTAAGAGGCTAATTATTTTCTTACTCGTTTTTTTATACAATCTGCCGCTAAAATAGAAACATTCCGTTTCTGGTTGGATTTTAATTGTATTTATATTCTTTACATATTAAAATTAGTATTAATTATTAAACACTCAAAATACCATATTAAACACTCATATTAGTAAAGCATTAATACAGAATATTTTTTTTTTTTTTACAACACCGCTGATTAATACATTGACCAGAAGTCACAAAACTTGAAAATAACAACTACCCCATAAACACTGGTTAAAATTTTTTTAAAAGTTACTTTAAGACACTATGTAGTATTATAACCACACAAGAAGCATTTTTTTTCCTGTAGATTTCTCACAAAGCATAACTAGAAATTGGTATACTCTCTTTTTCTAAAATAGAACACTCAAAATCCCAATTTAATATATTTATATATTGTTTATACTGACATAAGTTAGGTTGATGCATAACTTAATTGTTTAAAAGCAAACAATAACTATGCAACCTTACAATTTATTTAAACACTGCAATGTTTATTCCTTGTACAAATTTAAATCAATCCAGCAAGACTTTTAATCTGATAAGTCTTAAACTACAATTAAAATATTTACACAATTTGTTTTTAACTCTAACAAATAGATTTATACACTATAACAGAGAAATGTGATTAGCTGCTATTTAAAGGCTTAGCAACAGTTCTTACAATACGACTGTTATTAAAATTTATACATTTACAATTTTATACGATGCAAATTCCATGTTTATTAAGGGTTTTCAAAACACATTTATAGCTGTATATTTCGTCAGTAGAATTTTTTTAGCTTACTCTGAGTCGGTTCGTTTAAACGACCTTTTTATTTTTTTTGAATTTCTGGTCATTGAGACAGTTTAATAGAGTATTCGACTGTCATCTCTTTTAGTCCAGTTTTAATGTCCTTTTTGGACAAGGCTTAGCTTACAGCTTATATCTGATAAGCTAAAAATTTTAGCTATTCGTCTATTTACCTTTTTTTGGCACTACCAATTGACTTGTGCCCATACCCTGAAGGTTTGCTTACCAGGGCTGCCTTCTGGTAGCTCCTCTAACATTTCTAAGTTCTCTTGTCATCAGCTACTTAAAAAGACTATTATGAACCTGCACACAAAATAATTCTGCACACAATAATCAAATTCTTTAAGGCTATTATGTGCCTTACTTTCAATTTATGTTATGCTAGTCATTTTTCTGAAAACGACTTCCACATATTAGAACGAAATTTTTTTTCTTGCCTACTTTGAGCAGTTGTCCAATATTTCTACTAATCTTGGCCCATGTTAACTCATGTAACGGTAGTTTCGTAGTATTACTGCTACTAATTGGTACTTTTTTAGTACAATTTTCATACTAGTTCGTTCGGCAAGTTCAATAAGTGCGTATAAAAGAGTTTAACTGACTTCATTCAGTTTATTTTCCTTTTAGTTTCGTCTGACTATATTTTGAACTTGTACTTTTTTTTTATTATTTACTTCAGTGAAGCCTAAGCGGTTTTTTCAAATCTTTGTCAGCTTTTTCAGTTTAATAGGTCTTTTCTAAGCCTATATTTATATGTCTCCTGTTTTATTCAACAGCTTTTACAAGTTTTTACGCCGATTGCCATTCTTCGGTCAATTTCATTATCTCCTTGTTTTTAAGGGGGGGGGGTCTATTGTCACCACCTATATGTTTCTGAAATTATTATATTGTCTCCGTCCAGACATGTTAGCGTTTCAACGATATTGAGTTTCCTGGTCGATTTTAGACCCCTGCTATATGATCTTCTTGAAAAATGTTTGTAACCCAGGCGATTGTAAAAATGCAATTTTTACGAAATAATATCTTCAGTGTTTGTTTGAAATTTAAGTGCGACACTATTTACAAAAGAAACAATGTAAGCAGTCTCATTTGCAATGCTGAATAGCTTTGAATGCGATGCTCCGTATCTGCGGTTTATTGATCAGCTTTGAATTTGGGATAATTATAAGAACAAATCTATGTTCAATATGTTCATTACTGCGAGTTTTTGTATTGTGACAGGTTATGTTTTATTTTCAAATGAAAAGTGGATATTTTTAGTTTTTGTTAAGGTTCGACAGCTTGGGATTGGAGTGTTTGGATTGGCACAGGTCAAAACCAATTGTTTAAACTAGGGATCTCCTGTGCCAATTCGTTTTCTCAGATCCAATACATCGCTTGAGTTAAAATTATTATCTTGAACAATGAACTGTGGTTTCCTTGTGACGATGGGGTTAATTTTTGTCTTATTTTGAATGGATTTTGTCCTTGGCTTTTACCTCCTTGTAAGTTTTCATGTATAAAACAATTTTCTATATTGCTTTTCATTTATTTGACCTTGCACTTTTTGTGCTTTATTAGCTTATTCTAGATTTTACTTTAATCGTAATATCACTTGATTATTTTCTTTATTTTTTATTTTTTATTTTTTTCTTTTTTCTTTTTCATAGCTTAAATAATAATAAACAAATTAGTAAATTGTACTATGAATAATTATACTATGACTACAGCTAGCTTGTACATGTATTGCGCGATTCATGTAAACTCTCACTTCCTTTCCCATTGTAATTATTTTTAAATTTCTTTAAAATAATTTTTTTCAAATTATACTTTAAGTGTCACCTGAGAGAGTCAAAGGTCAGTAGATGCATTGCATGTACTTAACAACTAGAGACCAGCAGTGATTGAGCTCAACTACAAATTTGCTAGCTGCCAATGACCCTATTTCAGTAAACTAACCTTCTTTGTTTTATTTTTTTTTTATTATCCCCCCCTTCAATTATATATTTGAAGCAAAACTTGATGTTCTCTATGTATCGATTAAAAAAGATAATATAGATATTTCTTTAGTGGCTTTTATACTCGTTTGATTTTTATTTAATATTTATTTTTTATTTTTTTGTTATTATTGTTTTATTCAAATATTAATCTGCTGGGGGCTGCGCTTGTTCTGCCTTTCTCGGTTTCCTGGTCCGAGTTCTGGACTCCAAATTTTTGCTTTTCTTCTTTATAATATTTGCAAGGCTCTGATTCCGAGTGCTGTTTTGTTGCCTCGTCAAATCTCTTTAATCGTTGTTTCTCTTGATGTTTGGGTTTTTTTATAAGTGTTTTGGCGACTTGTGCTTCTGACAAAGGAACTTCTTGTTGCCCCTTTTGTTTCTTTAAGGTTTTCCATAATTTTTCTCTCAAAGAAGGTTTCCTTAACGATGTTCCAGGTTTAGATATACTGAAGTCTGTCAATGAATTTTTGGTGTTACCGTCTGTTCGCTTATGCCTGGTAGATGACGCTTCTTCCAAGCGCCTACTTTTATTACAACTATAGGTAACTCGAGTGCACTAAAATTTGATACTTCTTAGGTTACTTCAAATCTTTCTTCCTCTTTGGATCTAATCTCTGGTTTATTGTATCTTAAACCAGAAGGTTTTGTTTGAGGCTCTTCTATGTCGCTTACATCGCTTGTATCCGATGAATATTGAACTTTTCTTTTTTTCTCTTGTTTGTTATGGAAAGTTTGCAGCCAAGTCTGGGCTAAATATTCCTTCCACTTCTCCCAACTGTTGTGGTCGTTAAAAAGGTCATAAAATTCATATGCCCTTCAGATATATACTGGTGAGATTGTTTCTTCTATTTCTTCTTTTAAAAATGTAGGCTCCGTTTTCAAAGATTTGAAAAAATATTCCTTTTTAAGTCTATAATGGTGTATTACTTCTTCCTTTTCCTTATGCTGATGTTTTAGAGCACATATTAAGTTATTTGGTAGAAATTTTGTAATCCTATAAGGTCCGTCCCAATTTGGTTTTAACTTTTTTGTTCCTTCCAGATTCGTTTTGTGAACATAAACCAAATCTCCTAAGCAGTAACTCGTTTTATTTTTGCTTGTTTTGTCATATTTTTCTTTTTGTTCTGTTTTCGCATCTTCCAGATTGTCTTTAACTTGTTCCATAGCTTTTTTCATTTGCATTACCACCTCTTGATTATATTGGTCTAAGTCGTAATATATTCTGTCATTTTGCATTTTATTTAAACAAATTCTGTGATCTCTTACGTGTTGCAAAAAATGGCGTTTCTTTTAAGGTACGTGAAAAAGCCGTATTTATTGCAAAGACTACAAATGGTAAATGTTCATCCCAATTTTCATTTTCCTCTCTTGCAACTCCCAGACTATAGTGTAATTCTATCTGCCGGAGTTCAGTCGTTCAAGTGGCGGTTAACAATCGAGATAAGGTAAACTATTGTTTACCACCAAGCTGCGTGGATTCTCTTTTACTAATTTTATTTGACGGTCCCATCTAGGTTTACCTAGAGAAACCGTATAAATATTCCTATGTTACAAAACTCGACGACAGATAACTAAGCTTGAACTGGGGATCTCCTTTTAATCTTTATGCAGAACAGCACATAAGTATGAATTTAAAGGGTGGACTAAAGTGATCACAAACCTGTTTCCTGTCCATGAAACCGTACAACTTACTCCGGTTCCCCCAATATTAATTGGAGTTTATCATCCTACCCCTGAAGGGGTGGGGTATTAACCTAATTCGGCCTTCGGTGTCTTTGGTGGTGACTTTTATTTGGCGCACTCTTGGCAGCTTTGTATAAAAGCTTTTACTTTGGAGTACATTTTTGGTAAATAAAAATTTCCTTTCAGTCTCCCCATAGTTTTTGCTTCTCCCATGTGATAGCCAATCGTTGCATGTGCCATCTGTAAAACTTTTTTCTTCCAGAGATTTTGGAATCACTGGAATAATTTTTAAGTCATTTTTTCTACATTCTTGCGATGGTTTATGGTATCTTACTTGAAGATTTTTACTTTCGCCCCGATCCAAATTATGTATGTCTTTTAAAAATGTTTAAAGTGCTCTGGCAATTCTGATCCTTTTGATAAAAAGGATTTCATTGCTAAACAAAAATCGTCTTTATTTTGATGCTTTGAAATATTTTCAATAGACAGTATTTCTACCCCTTCCAGTTCGTTCTGGATGGTTGCTATCACATTTTCCTTCTTATCTGGATTTCGTGATAAATAGTCTGGTGAAATATTTGTACGGCCCTTTATATATATTGGAGTATATGAATATGCTTGCAGACGCAGTATCCACCGTGTCAGCCGGGCTGAAGTATTTTGCATCGTATTTAGCAAAACTAATGATTTTTGGTCTACCCTTAAAATAAATTTTTTTCCAAGTTAAAATTGTCGAAAATGTCCTACAAATATAAAATTTGATAAACACACTCTTTTAGCTGTTAAGCATTTTTTTTCTGCTTCTGCCAGTGACCTACTGGTATAATGAACTATTGAGTCTACTTTCTTAGCATTTATGTTTATCAATATGGCTTCGATACCCTACCTCAAGACATCTGTTTGTAAACAGAAGTCTGTTGACAAACCTGGCAGTTTTAGTAGTCTTGTGACAAATCTGGCAGTAATAATTGCCTTTTTATTTCATTTAGCGCTTGTTTTGCGTCCTCTGGACATTCGAATTTACCTGATTTCTTTAAAATATTCGTCAAAGGTTGTGCTATTGTGGCATAATTTTTAATATATCTTCTAAAATAGCTTAATAGCCAACAAACTGATCTGCAGCTTTTTTGATCTTTAGGAGGCTGTAAATTTTCGATGACTGTAAATTTTTCTGGATTTGATGAAATAGTACCTTGGTTTATCAGGTGTCCAACAAATACTAATTTTGGTACCACTATTTTTAACTTTTCTGGTTTTTATTTTAAGCCAGCTTTTTCAAACTTTTCCAGTATTTTTCTAAATTTGGTTTAGACTAAATGATAAGCCGAATGGCATACGTTGAAATGTGAACGTTCTGCCATCGTCTAAGATTACTGTAGCCTTATGCTTAGTTTCTGCATCTAAAGCGATTTTTCAATATCCTGCTATTAAATCGAAAATAGTGTAATATTTTAAACCCCCTAGGGAATCTAAAATCGAATCAATTCTTGGTAACTTCATCACGTCTTTAATTGTGAAGGCGTTTTGTAAACTAAAGTCTATACATAGTCTCCAGGTTTTATCTTTTTTTCTGACTATTACTAATGGAAAGCTCCAATCACTAATGCTTTCTTTAATTATACCCTGATCTTCCATTTTTTTATTTGGCTATCTAGCCATGGCTTAAAATCATAAGGTGTTTTATACGGTGACTTTTTGATTGGAGGGCCCTCTGTTGATATCTTGTGCGTGATTAAGTGAGTTAATCCGTAATCTGCTGTGTGTCTGGCAAAAGTCCATTTAAAATCCCAAAGAATATTTTCCACCCTAGTTTTTACGTTTTCCGGTAAATGTTTTAAATCAAATTGTTGCAAAAAAATCCGTTTTCGTCATTCCATAATCTTCTTGTGGTTACGGTTTTAATGAGGATAAATTTTCGTGGCTAGAAGTGAAGTTTACGCTTAATTCTGGACTGTTTAGAGATTTTATTTCTGAATTTGAAATCTTTTCTACTTATCAAAGTTCTACCTGGTTCAGTTTTATTTTATCATTACTTAGATTTGATAGTTTTAAGTATGTTCTACCCTTTTTAATTTTTATAACTTGATTTTCCGCGAAAATCATTGGGTATTCTTTTATGGTGTACCCCCCTATCACGGCATCCATTGCTTTAACCTTTTCCTCTTTTTGATGTAATGTATATAGGACTGGATTTGTTAGTCCCCTTCTAGATGGATTTGTCAAAGGAGTTTTTTTCATTTATTTGAACCTTCACTTTATTTCTTTGGTACTAAGTAAATTTGGCAAAGGTTATAAGTTGCATGGTTTATTGTTATTTTATATGATATTGGCTCCAATACAATCCCATGTTTTCTGATGGCATCTACTCCTAGAATACAAGGAAATGGTAGCTGCTTGCATATTATTACTGTTACTGTTATTTCTTTATCCCCTGCACTAAATTTTAGGGGACATTCTCCCAAAATGGTCAGCTTTTGCCCTGTAACTGATTTTTATGTATTTTGGCATCTGCTTACTTGATTTTTGACTCAAGGAGTACATCTATTAAAGACTTCCTCTCGAATTAATTATTTGGATGTGCCTGTATCTAGCAAATATGGTAAGCTTTGAAAACACTCAATTTTAAAACAAAGCAGAATCGGTAGATTATTATTATTTGCATTTGTATCACAAAATTCTAAACTATATAGGCGTCTTTGTAAGGAAACAGCTCTATCGACCCTTAGAGGCGGTTTTCTCCGTTTGAATTCCAACTGTTTGGCCAAAAATTTCTGAGATTATCCCAGTTTTCTTCAGCGCTGCTACTTTGACCCTGGGTATTGTTAACCGTTTGCCTTCTAGGCTTAAATTCAGGAATATTATTAGGTGTTTGCCAAGTATTATTTGTTCCCTGTCTTCCTAAATTTCTGTCCCCCTGCGTTCTGAATTGGTGTCTTATCTTGTACGTCTGGCCTTCTTTTCGTATTCTATGCCAGCAATCTGCTGCATATCGGTTTGGTTTGCTACAATAATAGCAATAAAATTTTCTCTTAATTTGTTTGTTTATTTCTTGGTTATTTCTAAATATTTTTGATCTGTCCTTGTTGGTTCCCCAACTGTCTGTCTTTGGTAGGGGAGGGTGGCCATATTTTCTATAGTTATTAGCTGCTAATCTCTCAAGGTTTTGGAATTTGTCAGTTATCTCCCTAGACGGCGACCCTCGGCCTCCGTCACGCCTTTTTGGTTCACGATTCGGCTCTTCAAAATTCACCCTTTTCTGTCCTCTTTCATATTTTATACTTTTTTGGGATCTCGTGCTATTTATTGACATCTGGGCAAAAGGTTTCATAGCCTCGTTAATTTTTACCTCTGTTTCAAATAGTATTATACCCTGCTCTAAATTATCATGTTTCCACGATAATAATAGTCTAAATAACTTTTTTGGCAACCCTTGGGTAAAAGTATGTAGTTGTACTTTCTCTACTGTCTCGTCATTTCCGCCTTTCTCTAATTGTAAACACACGGATCTACAAATTTTGTCTGCATATTCCCTGATACTAGTTGAGGTATTGAATGTGACTACTTCTGTTCTTAGCCTCTCGGAGATGCTTGTCTCTATTAATCTTATTTTAAACGATTCAATTAGAGTAATGATGTCCTTGGGCTCTTTTTCCTTAATTGCCTCAAAATGTTTAAGGGTGCTTCCCTTTAATCTGGCTGCAATGCATTGCTCTTTGACCTTATCTTCAAACAATTCTGTTAGTTCGTCGAAAATTTTTAATTTTTCGATAAACTCATCTACATCTGAATTTCCCGCATATTCTGGTATAATTTTTTCAATTTCAAGTACTGTTGATAGGGAAGTCATTTTTTCCTCTGGTAATGCCATTTTATTTCAATCTACTTTCAATCTGCCATTTTATTTCTTCAATCTAGCCTTCTCGACCCAGTTTTTCTAGCGACCACCAGTTGTTGTGAAGCGTTATTTTATGGTATTTGGGGGTTGTAGTCGTAGATGCCTTTATTCTCCCTCTATAGGGGAAATAAACTCTGGCCCTAAGGTAATTAAACTTTGGTAGCGTGCCTTAGGCTATGACCGAACTAATAAGGCGTACCGACTGGGGATGTTCGAGAGGCTAAAAATAGATCGTAGAGAGTTTGTCTAAAATACAATACTTTTATTCATTTACAATATAATATAATCGGATATATTCTGTCTACTGGGACTGGCTGTCCCAAGTAGACCACAAATCTCAAAAACAACAATAATATATAAAAGTAGAAAGGCCCCTATTGATCGTGACATTACCACGTGGTTTATGGTCCTAATATGGGCATAGAGTCCCTAGGGGAAATTGTTTTTTGAGAAATTGATTGCGTAATCAAAGTGTGTCAATGACCTCTTTCTTCAAGGTCGATTTGTTTGTTGTTTCTAGGTGTAATAACTCCGGGACGAAGGTTGCACATGCGCATTGAATTCTAACAGGAACAATGTTATTGATCTAGGACTCGAGGGGGAAGTGAATTTCCGAGAACTTGATTGCGTAATCGATCGTGATCGTCAAGGTGTCCAGAAATAGGAAACAGTATTTGATGTTGTTGTTGTTGTAAGTGCATGCTCGAGGCGAATATTATGAGTTTCCAGGAATAGGAAACAGTTAGATCACGTGTTTCCTTCTCAGCCAATCAGAGGGCTTGCTTACATATTAGCGGCGGAGGGAATATAAGGAAAGGATTTTTGCTATAGTTTTATTAGTCTGTGAATAGAATTCAAAGGAGTGAGAAGAAGAACAGTTTGACTTTACTCATTTTGGATATATATATTTGTGATGGCGATGAGTGGAATGTTTACTCTATTAGAAGCTGATAGTGGAGTTGATGGTAATAATACAAGAGCACCAAACATTTCGGTGGAAATCACGAGAGGATCACGGCTTTGTCTGGAATGGGATGAAGTATATGCAAGATATGTGATATCCTTGAGCAAATTTAAAATGGAGGATCAAATATATTTCGCTGCAAAAGTTTATATAGCACACGTGAATAGACTTCAATGTGCTTTAAGTGCATTGGTGAAACATATCGAAGACAATAAACTGTATCGCTAATTGTACATGTTTAGTATTATTGTTGTTTTTGTAATTATTCAATAAAATAGTTTCTAAATCGAAAATGTTCCCTTTCTTCTCTGCTTAGGGCTAACGAATCAGGATCAGTCTAGAGTCAGCAGTCAGAGGGAAAGGATTTAAAAATGATTAAATTCTAGACAGAGATAATTAGATCAAATCTAGTGTTTTTGCAAAAACATTTGATTTTGGATGATGATTTTCTAGAGTTTTCTCTTAAACGCAGAATATTTTGTCGTCAGGGAACACTTGAAAATATAATGAGGAGTGATTCACCCCCATTGGACTATTGTATGAAAATTTTAAAATGTGATTCAAATGCTTATAGTCAATTTATTGATATATTAATTGAAACAAAGCAGACTAATATCGTGGGTATACTTTTGAAAACATTGCCAATGGATTCAATGTAGATGGCTCCCCCGTCATTCAAAAGAGGTAACGTCACAGAGTTACTCCTCTCCCCGTTCCTCCACCTTGAATTTATCCGTCAGTAGGAACGATCAGTTTCGTTTTAGCTGTGAGTGAGTCAAGTGACATTGGAAACCAAAAAATGTTCTATACATGTCCATTGTGCATTTACACTCTTGGCGGTTGGACTCAATGTGAGAATTGTACAATTATTGATGACTGTAATGAAAAGTGTAAATTATGTAATCCTTGTAAATTACATAGATGCTATGCAGTACAAATTAAAGGATGTAATTCATGTCTTGAGAAGGTGTGTGACTCTCATCCTAGAGGGCACCTGTGCTCCAATTGTCACTATGATAAATGTGATCAGTGGGAGAATACTTACCCCGCTATGATCGGAAAGAATTCCAAACGTGATTTTAGTTTAATTCTACGAGATTGGTATCGTCGTGGATTTAAATTATTCTGGGAAGAGGAATCTGGTCTACGATTCAACTGTTGGGGTAACAAGACAATTTGGTTTCTACGTCATCGTTTTGACGACACTGCCTACTAAGACTATAAACCAAGTGATTTTTATTTTGAAGTTACCGAATGTGATTCACCATTTGAAAACACTGTATGTGATATTGCTTCAAATAGAAAGATTGAAACTTGTAAATTTCATAATATGAATGCAAATAGTATAATTGACTATACACAGAGGCATGACAAGAGTGAAGTTACATTGTACTGTAGAAAATGTGACCCTGACTTTGTAGTCAATCAAGATCAATATACAGTGAATCCAAAGGTGTCCAGAAATAGGAAACAGTATTTGATGTTGTTGTTGTTGTAAGTGCACGCTCTCAGGCGAATGTTATGAGTTTCCAGGAATAGGAAACAGTTAGATCACGTGTTTCTTTCTCAGCCAATCAGCGAGTCGGTTACATATCCCTTCTCAACCAATCAGAGGGCTGGCTTACATATGGTTTTCCCCGTTACATAACAATTCGCCCTTGAGATTTCGTATATAACGGGCATGCAATGTGATTAAATTATCAGAAAGTATTTTGACATAGTTGATACAACAATGGATAAATATTGACTGCTTTAGAAACCTTGACAGCCACAATTTAGCAAGTGTGAGTTACATTTTTTATTTTCAAAATAAAATTATTTTCCTTGGTCACCCTCCAGTATATTCAGGTAAATCCCCCCCGCCCCCTCCCACTCTAGTACAAACATCACTATACAATCTTTATACTCGATAGAAAACATAAAATATGTTCTTTTTACCCTCAAAACCTAACCCCCTCCCTCATTGTTTTTACAATCAAAATTCTCGCAAATAGAAATAATTATATTTTCGTTAAATTTATACAATTTTAAGCATTCTATATCCTAGCTAAAAGCAACCACTGTCTTGCGTCAATTCTTAAGGCAATATGCCGCTCAGTTTGACATAAGGCACCGTGCAACTTATAAATAGTTTTGACACCCCTTTTCCTGTTTGTTTACATTAGCTGGTTTTAGGCAATCTAGGTTTTCAATGCTTTTTACGTAATTCGGTCTTTGTCTTAAAATATCGGAGAACTAATTTTGTCTGCAAAATTAGCGGGATTATTTTCAAATTAAGGTCTAACAATATATTTAGGACATTGGTGAACGGGGGGGGGAGGGTATTTTTCCTTGTCTTTTCTCAGGGATATTTTCCGTGGGGATTATTTTTTTCACAGGGGGTGGGGGGTAAATACCAGCTACCGAAAAAGGATAAGGAAAGATAAAAAAATACCGCGAATACTTTAAATGCATCAAACGAGGCATGCTCAATGCAGATTAAAACCAGAAAAGAACAGAAACGCCAAAAAATAAGAAATTCTTCAAACAGCTTAGAAACAAAACTAGGCCGACTTTTATAGGCTGAATTTTGAACGGCTCAGTGAGCCGTAATTCTTCTTTCTCAGATTCAAAAGGATGCGTTATCTTTCGGGGGGAGGGGGTATTTTTCCATGTCTTTTCTCAGGGATATTGTCCGTGGGGATTATTTTTTTCACAGGGGGTATTTTTTTTTTCACAGGGGGTATTATTTTCTTTCACATAAGGAAAGATACA
Source organism: Artemia sp. Qi Xiang Cuo (assembly GCF_049724085.1). Classification (NCBI taxonomy): domain Eukaryota; kingdom Metazoa; phylum Arthropoda; class Branchiopoda; order Anostraca; family Artemiidae; genus Artemia; species Artemia sp. Qi Xiang Cuo. The sequence goes on from NC_142794.1 coordinate 43,247,816, forward strand.
AAAAAAATACCACGAATACTTTAAATGCATCAAACGAGGCATGCTCAATGCAGATTAAAACCAGAAAAGATCAGAAACGCCAAAAAAATAAGAAATTCTTCAAACAGCTTAGAAACAAAACTAGGCCGACTTTTATAGGCTGAATTTTGAACGGCTCAGTGAGCCGTAATTCTTCTTTCTCAGATTCAAAAGGATGCGTTTTCTTTCGGGGGGAGGGGGTATTTTTCCATGTCTTTTCTCAGGGGTATTTTCCGTGGGGATTATTTTTTCACAGGGGGTGGGGGGTTTCTTAGTGATAAATGCTTTTCTAGACAAAATTATATGGATGATGGTACTAATTTTCTTTCTGTAAAAAAGGGGGAAATTATTTATCATACTAACTTTTTTCTCTTCTTTCAGGACAATTGTGAGGAATGTATGGCGCCTCCCACAAAGAAAGCGAGAGTGGACGAGGCAAGACCATCCATTATTAAGTATGCTGGCCCGACCCCAAAACAAGTGTTGACTGCCCAACTGCAACCATCTGTGCAGACAACAATGCAACCAGGTCAAAAACTAAAGAGTAAATGGACAGCTGCTTTCTATGGACTACCTGTCCCGACTACACAAGGTCCGCCACCGATGGTACAACATGCTTCGCCTGAGCCTTCGGGCATTCAAATACTGCCATCGGACTTTGCAAATGTGAGCATTTTTTTTTCTTCAAACTATAGAAATATATAAAAACAAAACTTTTATTTTCAACCTAATATAAACTTATCTCAGCGGGATATTAAAATATTAACCCCTCGACACCAACCATTGTTTTAAATTTCTCTGCTCCCCCCCTCCCTCGGAGATATCTAAATATAATGTATTTTTTTGCAAAGAAACCGCTCTTTTTTTCTAATCTTTGATATTTTCTCTGTTGCTATTGCTTCGATATCTCATAAGCGAATATTTTTAGGTAATTTCTAGTCAATTACTGCTCACCGCCATTGAAACTCTGTGAATGCTATTCCGTTCACAATTGAATATCACATAGTTTTAAGAGAAGAAGGAACTGAGAGATTATTTCCATTTATCTATCTGTCACATATCGGCGTTCTAATTTGCGCAAGGATATTTTTAAAATAGCTTTCAATCTTACAAACCCTTGCCGCCAAGATTTTAGCGATGGGGAAACATTGTTGACAATATACTGAGTTAACGGTTCCCGGCATTTAATTGTGTATTTTCCTGCCTGTTGAAGTTCAGTCTTGGAAATCGGAACACTCGCGCGACGGGTTACAATAATTTTGAGCTAGTCATGAGTTCACCGAACCTGTAGAGCTGGGAATAAGAGAGAAATAGCGACTTATGTCGTTTAAGCTAATATTTCAAATTTTGAACATTATGTAAAGGGGCTGGGGGCCACGCGGTGGGGGTCGGGAAGCGCCCGAGAAGCGCTGCGGGAAACGTCACGGGAAGCGCTGCGGGCCCTAGAAGTGCCGCGGGAAGCGCTGCGGGAGAAGCGCCGCGGGAAGCGCTGCGGGCCCGAGAAGCGCCGCGAAAATAACAGTTGGGCTGAATTGAACACTTTGAAAATAAGCTATTTTTTGAACAAAATCAAATTGCCGCCTTCTATGTAAAGCGGCGTTTTAGATTGTAAATATCTTATATTAAGTTTGATATTTTGGAACTTTAAGTTGAATTAACCAAATGCTACTATGCATATACTACTACTAAGCATGTTTTAAATAATTCGTAAATAATAATCCAAATTTTAAAAACAGTAGGGATGATTTGAACACTTTGAAAATAAGCTATTTTTCATTTATAGGTTGCATTGGTCCCATACTCATTATCACCATCGTCCTCATCAGCTGGTGAAGGAGAGGAAGAACTCATGTCTACGGAATTTCATGTCATTCAGGACAATTCACATGTCAATGAATGGGATGGTATTGTTAATTCCGATGAAATACCTGATAATATTGATGACTTTTTAGTGGATTATTTTAATGTAGAACCTAGCGCAGTTGGGCAGGGGGACTTGAGCCCAAATACACTACAGCTTTTAAATGATTTCACAAATGAATTAACGGGGAACCCTTCCCCTCCTTCTCTTCCCGCCTCCGATACCCTAATGAATCCACTTCAAACAACTGAAGTGGAACATTTGCATACCCCAAATATTGTTGAACAAATTGGGGGAGGGGGTGTTGATGATATACAAGCGGGTGCGGGGGATACAACTATTCACGATTTTCAATTGTCAAATACAACTTTAAATGAACGAGTTGTCTTCACTGCGACTGTTGGGGATCCTTTTAATTCTCCAATGGGGGAGAAATTTGTGTTTGATCCCATAGAAATTGTGCATGCCTATGAAGATAAAATTCGTGCACTACTGGAGAACCAAATTCAATTGTGGGGAGGTAGGGATTCAATTAAGGTTTCTATTGTTTTAAAGGTATTCTATTTAAATGAGGGGAAAAGTGAAGTTTATTATCATTATGTACATTCCAAGATGCGTTTGATTTATTTGAATTTAGAAATTTTTGAGGGTGCTTTCATGGATTGGGTAGGTCAAATTATAACGCATCTCGAGAACTTTAACGAAAACGGTAGTGGGTCTGTAGTTTTATTTATTGAAACTTTAAGTGTGAATATCTGTAAATTTAAGAGAGATTTTATTTTAATAGGGGGGCATAGGAATAAGGGTACAGTTTTAAAATATAATCCTGATCTAGAAGGTTGTAAAGGTGTCCAGCGGATTTGTTTTGAAACAGATCAAAAATGTTTCAAGTTTGCCTTGCTCATATCAACATTCGAGCCTCTAGCACGTGACGCTACCAAGACGAATTTAGACGATTGGGACGCGCATGGGAAGGACGGGTCAAATTTCCCAATTGTAGATTTCTCGTGTTTAGAGGGAAAATACCCAGTAACACTACGATCTATTGATATTTTTGAAAGGGCTAATGCCCATTTAAATATCGGCGTTACTGTGGTTCAGTATGAAACTGAATTTGAAGATGGGACTCGTTTAAAAAAGAAGGGGGTGGTCTTCCCTGTAAGGGGCTCGTCAATTGATTTCGTCAAACACTGGGTTTGGTTGTTATACAAACCACCTAGTGAACCGAATGCAATTGGCCATTTTAACCCTATTACAGACATCAGTAGAGTTCTGGGGAGGGTAAAAAGGGGCGGGGGGTTCGTTTCTACTGTCCAACATGCCTCTCTAGATTTTGGACTGAATTAAAGTTGCACAAAATCACGTAAGGCATTGTAGCCGGCATGGCTACCAGACAGTGGAAACGGTTTCTGGGGATAGGGGAATTCTACGCTTCAAAAATTTCCAGAACACCCTTCTCCAATGCAACAAAATATCTTTGGACTGTGAAGCTAAGCTGGTGGAGGTGAATGATCCCCGATTTGCAAACCAAGTCAAAGAACATCAAGCTATTGCAGTGTCCTATGCTCATGCGCAGAGAGACAGTTCTAACACCATGCGGTTGTTAGAAATAGTAGAAACGTTAAATGAGGACGAGTGTATGGTCAAGGCACTGACTAAACTAATTGGACCTGCTAATGATGCTATTTTTCGCTTGAGAAATACCAATTACCCATTGGTTTTGTCTGCAGAGGACCGTCTTGCGATTAAAGATCAAAAATATGTTGGGTTTGTATGGGGTAGTTTGTAAAGGGGGAGGATTAGGGGACTAAAGGGAAAAGAGGGGGAGGGGGAGGGGGAAAGTCAGAGACTATAATCACTTGTGGCAGGAAATATCCTCGGGGGGTAGTAATTTTAGAGGGGTTGCGCATCAATCGTGTAACTTAAATGTTAGCCAACAGTTTTTTATTCCTGTTTTTATTCACAACTCAAATTATGACTTAAAATTTATTTTACCGGCACTGGCACGTATGCATAGGGAGGGAGGGGGAGTAGATAGTCCATGGGTAAACAGTTCATTTACCTATAATATTATTCCAAAATTGGCTAAGAAGTTATTGCGTCTATAGCTGAAATGGCAGGCAGTGGATAATAGGCAAACGTGCTGGAATAAAATCAGGTTTTTAGATTCCTTTATATTTTTTCCCAAGGCATTGAGACAATTGATTTAAGTGTAGAAAATCGACAATTTTGATAGCTTTCCCTTGCTTAAACAGCACTTTCCAAACGGTGAAATGTATGATACGCTGACCTGTAAAGGTGTCTATGCATACGACTATTACTTCTCTGGTGCTCGCTTAAGCGAGGTGAAACTACCTCCAATTGAATCTTTTTACAATTCACTTACCAGCAGTGAATATACAGCCGAGGAGTATGAGTTTGCCAAGAAGGTTTGGTCTATGGGGAATTGTTAAAATGGGTTACATTATTTTAGACTGTACTTGGCCAGTGACGTTTTAACTCTGTGGGATATAGTCAGTGAGAACACAGACCAAATCTATTCAGAGTTCAGGTTGTGTATAGGCGACTATTTTTCCACACCCCATTTGGTGATGGATTTAATTTAAAAAATTAGTAGGGAGGAACAAGGTCTAGTCACCGACGTAGGCCAGCACTTTTTTGTAGAGCGTTCAATGAGGGGAGGGTATGTTTTTCATGGGGATCGCGTCTTATTAACCGATCCGAGCGGACAAAAGCACTAGTGTAAAGTCAAATGCAGTGTTCTTGGACATGAACTCATTGTATCCCTCGGCAATGTCTCACTACTCTTTGCCGTGTGGGAACTATCAATAGCTTGAGAATCCTTGTGAGGTACGCGACATTACCATCGTCGAAGAAAATGGGCCACAAGGATGGTTCTTTGAAATTGACGGTCAGATTCCGCTGGCGCTTCACGACACCGTCAAAGATTTTGTCTTTCCCTGTATCAATCGACCTGTGAGAAGGGACTCATTGAGACCCTAAAATCTATCTTTGGTTTAGGATACATAAAGGCGCTGACCTCTCTCCAAAAAAAAACTGATTGCTGATTTAGATTCTAAGGAGAATATTGTTGTTCACTATGTGCTTTTGCATTGGATGGTGAGCAATGGTTTCAAGATCACCGAAATACACAAGGTCCTGCAGTTCAATCAGCGACTATACTTGAAAACGTTTATCGACACTTTTGTGAATAAACGCTCAAGGGAAAATTCCAAAGTAGAAAAGGAAAAGTACAAACTCATCCTAAATTCAGCGTTTGGCAAAATGTGTGAATGCGTACGTAATAGATCTCGCTGTGACGTCGTGACTGGCCCTCTAGAGTGTACACGAATTATTGCCGATCCCAATTTTACATCGTTCACGAGCGTAGAGACTGGCATGGTTCTTCTACACAGGCGAAAGAGAAATGTGGTACTGAACAAGAATATAGCAGGCGGCAGTTCAGTACTAGAAATTTCCAAAAAGCTCATGTTGTCGTTCTTTTACAATGTGTGCAAGGTTCAATGGCCAGGGGAGGGGAGGTTCAAGTTTACTATGGGGATACAGATTCTCTGCTGTTATAGGTAAATGGGACCGAAGATTTATTGGGTGATTTAGAAAAGGGCGAACACATCAGCTCACGGATGGATTTCACCAACTGGAATCTATCCCTTAACCCTGAGTTGGTGAAAAGTCAGGCCCCCAACCAACTATTAAGGCTAAAATGAGAGACGGGGAGTGATTTGATATGCAGTGGGGTCGTCCCAGTCCCCAAAGTTTATTATGTTGAAATGCGTTGCGCTGATGAAAAGCAGGCATTTCAAGGGATGCCTGAACACCTTGTAAGGAGCAATTTCAACATTAGTGTGTACAAAGACTGTGTAAAAAGTTCCCCAGTGTTAAGAACACAAGTGCTTGCAATTTACTCTTTACAGTATAGAAATTATACTGTGAGAGTGGAAAAAAATGAAATGTGGCGTATATGTTTGACAAAGTCTATGTGCTTAAGACTGGTTTGAGGATTCTATGACATGGCCAATTTCATATTTCAGACCGAGTTGAATGCATTAACTATCGCCATCAACTTGGTCCGCATAAACTAACCTAACTTGAACTAACCAACTAACCACCATCAACCCGTTCATGAATTAACTAACCACCACCACCGTTCATAATCACTGACCCAACCTCAACTAACCCAACCACTAACCTGTAGCGGTGACGACAACTATTGTACGGTTTTTTCCCCCGCGGTTCCGGGGGGGGGGGGGGCCCTTCCCGCGGCCGGCTCCCGGGGGGGGGGGTCCCGCCCGCGGCCGGCCGGCCTTTGGCCCCGTGACCCTGGGGGGGGACCCCACTTTTAAATTCACTGTAATGTTCAACTGTGCTAGTTCATGTTCCAAGTGTTTTTTCGTGTTGTTTATCAAGTGCTGATGTTGTTGTACAGAAAAGTGTTTAAAGACAATAAGTGTTCTTGCTGTTGATGGACAGAAAAGTGTTGTTTATGGACAAAAAGTGTTTTTAAAGACAATAAGTGTTATTGCTGTTGATGGACAAAAAAAGTGTTTTTATTTTTTGTTGTACATAAAGTGTCATTTTTACCATTGTTCATGTTGAACAAATATTTGTTTTAATATGGCCGAAATAAATGCTGCCATGAAATTTTTTTTTTTTTTTTTTTGTTAAAGTACTAGATAGATCTATGGGAAAATTATTGCTACTACTTATTCATTGGACACGTATGATTTACAGTTAGTTATAGTCCAACTGTTGTCCAGCAACAGCAGCATGTATCAATTTAAAACACCATTCAGATCGTTTTTGTGTGGACCCTCAATATCGAGGAAAGCAACACTTTTAGTTAAGATAATTAAAAATTACAATAAAATGTTTTTGCAAAAGCCAAAACAAATATACTATTGCTCTAGTATTTGGCAGGAGTCCTTTGTTCAAATATATTCTATTAACACAACCATACCAATACAATTCATACGGAGACCTAATGTTTTTAATAGTATTGAACCGAACTCGTGGCTGATTATTGATGATTTGGCTGAATCCATTGAACAGTTCTCACAGGAAAT
>NC_142794.1:43255278-43287278 GCF_049724085.1 Artemia sp. Qi Xiang Cuo
AAGCTTATGAACGATGTAAATCGTATGTAAATAATTTAAAAGGTTTAGCAGTGATCTAAACAGTGATAAAAACATCTTAGGTGCTTATGACTGAGGCTTTAGGCTCTTTAGGCTTTGCGTGTCTCTTTATGGTGTGTGTGCCTCTTTGTGCAGCATGTGTCTTTTTGGGCTGTCTGTTTTTTTTTGCCGTGAGTCTTCTGGGATGTCTCAATCTTTTGAATCTGTGTATATCTTTGTGCCTCTTTGTGTGGTGGTGTCTCTTTTTGCTATGTGTGTCTCTTTGTGCTTTGTGTGTCTATTTGAGCTGTGTATGTCTCTTTGTGTTGATGTGTTTCTCTTTGTGCTGTGTGTGTCTCTTTATTGTGTGTTTGTCTTGTGCTGTGTGTAACTCTTTATGCTGTCTGTGTCTATTTATGCTTTGTATGTCTCTTAGTACTGTGCGTTTCTCTTTGAGCTGTGTCTGTCTCTTTGTATTTTGTGCGCTCTTTTGGCTGTGTTTGTCTCTTTGGGCTGTAATTGTCGCTTTGGGCTGCGTTTGTCTCTTTCGGCTGTGCGTATCTCTTTAGGCTTTATTTCTTTCTTTTGGCTGTGGGTTTATTTGGAGTGTGTGTTTCTTTGTGCTGTGATTGGTTCTGTGTTCTGTGTCTGTCTCTTAGGGCAGTGTGTGTCTCTTTGTGCTACTTATGTCTATTTGTAATGCGTGTTTGGTTTTAGGCTGTATGTGTCTCTTTATGTTGTTTGTGTCTCTTTGTGCTGTTGATTATCTTTAGGTTGTGTCTCTTTTTTGGTTGTGTGTCTCTTTGGGCTGTGTCTCTCGTCAGAATGTGTTTTTCTTTATGCTGTATGTGTCTCTTTGTGATGTGTGCATCTCTTCGGGCTGTAAGCGTCTCCTTGTGCTATGTGTCTCTGTTTGTTCTGGTTTAGTTTCTTTGAGCTGAGGATGTCTCTTTGTGCTACGTATGTCTCTTTGTCCTGTGTGTCTCTTTTTGCTGTGTGTGTCTCTTTGTTCTGTGTCAGTCTCTTTGTGTCTATTTTCTGTGTGTATCTCTTAGTAATGTTTTTGTCTTTTGAGCTGAGTATCTTTTATCTTCAAACTTTTATCTCCAAGGGGAAATCAGACAGACATTGGTAGCCTACCTTAATTACAAAGTAAAACACTTACTCGTTGTAAGTTTTAAAAAAGAGATAAAAGATAAAAAGGATTTAGAAGTGACCTAAAGCGCTATTAAAGACCTAAAGTGATTATAAGTGACCTAAATCGCTTATAAGTAAATATTAAGGGTTTTTTAAGTAACCAAAAGCATTATAAGAAACCAAAGTTCTTATGAGCGCTCTAAAGCGTTAATAAATTATATTGAGGGTTAGGAAGTGATTTAAAGCTTTATAAAACCCTTTAAGTGCTTATAAGCAATTTAAATCGTTAATAAGATATGCGAAGGGTTTAGAAGTGACGTAAAGCGTTATTAAAACACCTAAGGTGCTTGAGTGTTCTAAAGCGTTTGTAAGTGATATAAAATGATTAGAAGTGACTAAACGCGTTATAAGAAGTTCTAAGGGTTTTTGGGCAATCTAACGTCTTTTTAAGTGATATAAAAGGTTTTGAGCGGATCTACCGCGTTATAAAAGACCAAATGTTCTTATGAGATATCTAAAGCATTTAGAGGGATTATAAAGGGAGATATAGAGGGATTAAAAGTTACCTAAGGCTTATAAGTGATCTAACGTGCTTATCAGCTATCTAAAGTGTTTAAAAGTAATAGTGACCTAAAGTGTAATAAAAAGACTTAAAGTTCATACCGAAGACTTAAATTGTTTATAGTTGATATAAGGCGTTTAGAAGTGATTTAAAGCGCTATTAAAAATCTGAATAGCTAATGAGTGACCTAAAGCGTTATAAAAGACCTAAAGATATAAAAGACCTAAGTAATATAAGGGGATTAGAAGTGACCTAAAGCACTATAAAATACCTAAAGTGCTTATTATATCTAATCATATAAAATGATTAGAAGTGACTTAACGCGTTATAAGAAGTTCAAAGTGCTTTTGGGCAATATAACGTCTTTTTAAGTGATATGAAAGGTTTTGAGCGGATCTACCGCGTTATAAAAGACCTAAGGTTCTTATGAGATATCTAAAGCATTTAGAGGGATTATAGAGGGAAATATAGAGGGATTAGAAGTGACCTAAAGCTTTATAAGTGATCTAACTTGCTTATCAGCTATCTAAAGTGTTTAAAAGTAATAGTGACCTAAAGTGTAATAAAAAATCCTAAAGTTCTTACCAAAGACTTAAATTGTTTATAGTTGATATAAGGGGTTTAGAAGTGATTTAAAGCTTTATTAAAAATATGAATAGCTAATGAGTGACCTAAGGCGTTATAAAAGACCTAAAGATATAAAAGACCTAAGTGATATAAGGGGTTTTGAAGTAACCTAAAGCGCTATAAAAGACATAAAGTGCTTATTATATCCAATCATATAAAATGATTAGAAGTGACTTAACGCGTTATAAGAAATTCAAAGTGCTTTTGGGCAATCTAACGTCTTTTTAAGTGATTAATCCTAAAAATAAGTTTTTCAAAGAAAAGTAAAGGCCATTTTAAACTTAACCTTAGGAGATACAAATATTTGTTAAAATTCAAACTCGAAACAACCAGAAATTACTATTAAAGAATAAATGAAACCCAAAACGAACAGAAATTAAATAAACAATTATCTCAAAAAACATACAACAAGTAATAATATAAATGAATAAATAGATCTTAAGGCGAGTAATGCTTAGATTGGATATAAAAATCAAGCTTTAAAAGAAAACAAATATTTAGCTTTTAAAGTAAAAATGAAACTTAAAACGAACAGAAATTAAATAACAATCAATCTGAACAAAGATACAACATGTATTAATGTAAATGAATAAATAAATCTTAAAACGAGTGAAACTTAAATTGAATATACAAATCAAATTTGAATCGAATAAAAATAACTACAAACAAGAGTTTGGGTATCGCCTCACTGTAGAAGCCTAAAACCTACTGCGTTATTGGCGCTTTACTGAAAACAATTCTTTAATTAGTTAAGATTTTAGGGAATAAATATCAGCATATGTATATTAAATTGACAATGCACATTTTTTCAGTAAAATCATTTGAATTTTTTTCATTAAAGTACAAATTATATTCTGGCTTTTAGAAAGCATAGGGGTTTTGAACCCTACTCATATTAATTTATGCTCGTTTTGATTTTGAGTTGTGTCTGTCTCTTTTTTGCTATTTGTCTCTGTTTGTACTGGTTTAGTTTCTTTGAGCTGAGTATGTCTATTTGTGCTACGTGTGTCTCTTTGTCCTGTGTGTCTCTTTTTGCTGTGTATGTCTCTTTGTTCTGTGTCAGTCTCTTTGTGTCTATTTTCTGTGTGTGTCTCTTTGTAATGTTTTTGTCTCTTTGAGCTGAGTATGTCTCTTTGTGCTTTTTGCCTCTTTAGGCTGTTTTTGTCGCTTTGAGCTTTGTATGTCTCTTTGTGCTGTGCATTTCTCTTTGTTTTGTGTATGTCCATTTATGCTGTGTTTTCCTCTTTGTGTTGTTTTTATCTTTTTGTGCTGTGTGTGTATCTTTTTGGGCTGTGCGTGTCTCTTTGGTCTGTACGTGTCTCTTTTGACAGTGCGTATCTCTTTAGGCTGTGTGTGCGTGTGTCTTTGAGCTGTGTGTTTCTTTGGGCTGTGTATGTCTCTTTGTGCTGTTTATATCTCTTTGGGCTCAATGTGTTTCACTGGGCTGTGTGCGTCTCTTATCACTGTGTCTATCTTTTTTGGCTGTGTTTGCCTCTTTGGGCCGTTTTGTGTTTATTTGGGCTGCATGCATCTTTTTTTACTCTGTCTGCCTCTTTATACTGTGTATGTCTCTTCGGCTGTGTGCTTCGTTTGTTTCTTTATGCTGTGTGTGTCCTTTTGTGATGTTCGTTTCTTTTTTGGCTGTGGTTGTCTATTTTGTCTGTATTTGACTCTTTGATCCTTTTGTGTTTCTTTGGGCTGTGTTTATCTCTTTGGGCTGCATGTGTATCCTTATATTGTGTGTGTATCTTAAGACTTTGCGCTTTGTGTTTGTTTGTTTGCTGTCTATTTCTTTTTGTGCTGTTTGAGTTTCTTCGGGCTGTGCGATAAACACAGTACAAAGAGAAATATTGAGAACAAAGAGACATACACAACACAAAGAGACATATACAGTATAAAGAGACATACACAGCTCAAACAGACACACAAAACACAAAGAGACACTCACAGCGTTAAGAGACGCGCATATCACAAAGACATAAACACAGCACAAATAGAAACACACAGAACAAGGAGACATACACATCACAAAAAGACACACACAGCACAAAGAGAAACACACTGCACAAAGAGACACACGCAGCTCAAAGCGACGCATACAAAAAAAGGGACACACAGCAAAAATAGACACAAATAGCACAAAGATACACACACAGCACAAAGAGAAACACAAAACACAAAGAAACACACACAGCACAAACAGGCACACTCGGCACAAAGAGACACATATAGCCCAAAGAGACACACACATCACCAAGAGTCACATACAATATAAAGATACACACACAGTCTAAAGAGAGCCACAGCTTATTGAGACACAAAGCTCATGAAGACAGACAGCCCAAAGACACAGCAGCCCAAAGATGCACAAACAGTATAAAAGGATACACACAGCACGAAAGAGACACCCCCCCCCCCAAAAGAACACAAACAGCCCAAAGAAACATAAACAGCACAAAGAGACACACACAACAAAAAGAGACACACAAAGCACACAACCCGAAGAGACACACACACCTTAAAAATACACACACAGCCCAAAACGATACACAAAACCCAAATAAACACAAAAAGGCCTAAAGAGACACGCAAAGTCAAAAGAGAAAAAAAAAGTCAGAGACGCACAGAACAAAAGAAATGCACAGCCCAAAAAGATAAATACAGCCCAAATAGACGGACACAGAACAAAGAGACACACATACACAGAACACAGACACAGAACACACACACAGCCTAAAATGACTCACACAGTCCAAAGAGACTTACTCGGTACAAAGAGACACACATAGCACAAAAAGACACACACTGCCCAAAAAACGCGATGTAAAGAAACGAGAAAGATGTTGTGTGTGTCTCTTTGACCTGCTTTTTTCTCTTTTAGCCGTCTGTGTCTCCTAGTGTTGTATATGGCCCATTGGGCTGTGTATGTCTCTTTGTGGTCATTGTGTCTCTTTGAGCTTTGTTTGTCTCTTTGTGTTGTTTGTGGCTCTTTGGGCTGCAGGTATCTCTTTGGGATGTGTTTCTCTCTTTGAGCTGGTTATTTGTCTTTAGAATGTGTGTGTCTCTTTGTGCTATGTGTGTCTCTTTATGATTTGTATGTCTCTTTGGGCTGAGAGTGTCTCTTTGTTCTGTTTGGGTCACTTTGTGCTATTTTTGCCTATTTAGGCTGTGTTTGTCTCTTTCAGCAGAGTATCTCTTTAGGCTATGTGTGTCTTTTTGGGCTGTGTGTTTCTTTAGGCTCTGTGTGTCTCTTTTTGATGTGTATGTTTCTTTCGGCTCTGTCCGTTTCGCTTCGGACTGTGTACTTCTTTCGGTTCTTTTGCTATGTGTGTTTTTTTTTTGTGCTGTTTGTATCACATTGGGCTGTGTGTGTCTTTTTAGGCTATGCGTGTCTCTGTGCTGCGTTTGTCTCTTTGTCCTGTTTGTGTTTCTTTATGCTGTGTGTGACTGTTCTGTGTTTGTCTCTTTGGGCTCTGTGGACCTCTTTATGTTGTGAGTGTCTCTTCGGACTGTGTGCTTCGTTTGTTTCTTTGTGCTGTTTTTGTGACTGTCATGTGTTTGTCTCTTTGAGCTTATGAGCTTCTTAGCTCATTACCAAAGTGCATATGGGCGATCTAATGCGTTATTAAGTTATATGAAGGGTTTAGAAGTGACTTAAAACTCTATAAAACCCCTAAGGTGTTTATAAGTGATTTATATCGTTTGTAAGTTATGTAAAGGATTTAAAAGTACGTAAAGTGTTATTAGAACATTAAGATCACTTATGAACGCTTAAGATTGCTCATAAGCAATTTTGGTCTTTTATAGCGCTTTAGGTAACTTCTAGACCCTTTATATCTCTTGTAAACGGTTTAGATCTCATAAGCACTTATAGTCTTCTATAACGCTTTAGGTCACTTCAAAACCCATAATGTCAATTATAAATGCTTTAGATCAGTCAAAAGCTTTTTAAATCTTTTATCGTGCTTTAGATCACTTCTATACCCCTAATGTCAACTATAAGTGATTTAAATCTTTCATAAGAACTTTAAGTCTTTTATAACGCTTTAGGTCATTAAATAAAAAAAAAACTTTTTTTAACTGAAAGTAAGGAACAACGTTAAAACTTAAAACAAAAAGAAATTATTCCGTATATGAAAGGGGCTGTCCCCAAACTCAGCACAAAGAAACACACAGCCCTAAGACCCACACAGCTTAAAAAGACACACACAGTCTAAAGAAACACACTCGGTCCATCCTTTGTCCAAAAGGCATAGGTTCAAATCCTGGTTTATCCAATAATTTGGTTATGGATTGGAGTCAGTAATGTGACGCTTTAAGCTCGGGCTGAGTCGACCCAGAATAATGATATCTAATCAGATAACAGATGTCTAGAGAAATATAGGAAGTTATGCAGGAAGTGCAGGACCTTCTGTAGTCTATGCCTTTTATTTTAGTTTTTCAGAGTTTGAATTTTCAAATGAAAATTTGAATGAAAACTGGAATTGGAATCATTGAGACTGAACAACTCTGAACATAGTTGTTCAGAGTTTGATTTTTCAAATGAAAATTTGAATGAAAATTGGAATTTTCAAATGAAAATTGAATGACCGAGCGTTTGGTTATTCAAAATGACCAAAATCATTTTGAACACTTTTGATCACTTGTAAACGCTTATGAACATTCATAAATGCTTTACAATGATTACAACCATTTTTGATCAATTCTAAACGTTTTAGATCTCTTTTGAACACTTTAGATAACCTATAAACGCTTTAGATCACTTATAAATGCTCTACATCACTTGTAAATGCTTCTGGTGACCTAAAAACAATTTGGATCCCTTATAAACGCTTTATATTACTTACAAAAATTTTTAATCCCTTAAAAACACTTTAAATCACTTATTTGCCGTTGATGTATAATCGCTTTAGATAACTCCTAAATTCTTTACATAGCTTGTCAACGCTTGTGTGTGTCACTTTGTGCTATTTTTGCCTCTTTAGGCTGTGTGTGTCTCTTTGGGTAGTGTATCGCTTTAGGCTATGTGTCTTTTTGGGCTGTGTGTTTCTTTCGGCTGTGTGTGTGTTCTCTTCGGTCTGTGCTGTGCTGTGTGCGTCTCTTTAGGCTTTGTGTGTCTCTTTGTGCTATAAAACACCTAAAAAGCTCATAAGCGATGTAAATTTTATGTTGGTGATTTAAAAGGTTTGGAAGTGATCTTATAAGTTATAAAAACACCTAAGGTGTGTAAAAACTCTTTGTTCTGTGTGTGTCGCTTTGTGCAGCATGTGTCTCTTTGGGATGTTTGTTTTTTTGTGCCGTCTGTCTTTTGAGATGTGCCTATCTTTGGAATCTTTGTGTCTCTTTGTGTTGTAGGTGTCTCTTTTTGCTACAGATGTCCACAGGTGTCTACAGGTGTCCAACTTTTTGAACAAAGAATTATTATTAGGATTATATCAAAACTGGCCTTTCGCCAATGGGAGACAAGAATCACAAAATAAGACAAAGCTTAAAATAGGGGTTCGGCAACGGAAACGGGTTAGTCTTTTTGGAACTAAAAACGAGTAAGTGTTTTCTTTGTAATAGGCTACCACTGTCTGTCTGAATTCTCCTTTGAAGATAAAATTAAAATAAGAAGTAAACCTCTAAAAGATTTCTGTCACTTGGATATAAATTTAATACGTATAAAAACTAGTGCTGAAGTCTAACATTTAACTATAAGTTGGTGATTTGGGTTTATAATTCGGTAGTATTTTCACTTAGCCAAGGCTTGAGTCAATTGGACAAAACAGCATTTTAAGGTTATAATAAGCTAAAATTAATTTCTTCCCAAAAATTTAAAACTTGTAGAAGAAGCTTCGAATAACCGAGGGTTCAAAGAGGGGAATAAACCTTAACCAAGAAGTCAACGTTAGGAGAGCCTTTTGTGCTTCCCTTTTTCAGACTAGAGTTCCTTGGAGCTTAGCTTGACTTTTATAAAGACCTTATACAAAGTTGGCCACAATGTTTATACAGATAGGTTAGGCAAAATTTCTCATAAGAAATAAAATAGGATCTCTTGGTTTGGGTTAATGTAAATTGGAACTAAATTAAGTACGGTTATTCCTAGCTTGGCTCAGCCAAGAAACAATAGTTAGAACCGAAGGATTTTTAATATCCCAGAACTCAAGCCTTGACTAGCTATTCAAGTGTAACTTTTTTAATTAGAAACATTCGATAGCCTAGAATTAACTTAATCCTTTTTTCGGTAAACATTTGTGGATTGAACAAGTAGACCATAGATATCAGACCTGGAAGAAGTTTAGAAGTATTCATAATAATAAGAATTAGAATATTTTCCTTTTATCTTCTTTTATAATAAATATCAGTTGTCACTGAATTCTGAATACCGATCTTACCAACACGCATCACTAATAACACGCTACCAAATTTTAGCCCTGATAGTAAGAGCAACCTAATAGATGTCTGTTTCTCTTAGGAAAATGTGTTTCTCTTTGGGCTACGTGTGTCCGTTTGGGCTATTTTTGTCTCTATGGGCTCTGCGTATCTCTTTAGGCTCTCTGCGTCTCTTCTTTGTGCCGTGGTTGTCTCTTTTGGCTGTTTTTGTCTCTTTGGTCCTTTTTGTCGTTAGGCTGCATGTGTATCCTTATGTTGCGTGTGCCTCTTCGGACTGTGTACTTTGTGTGTGTCTGTTTGCTTTGCATTTCTCTTTGTGCTGTTTGAGTCTCTTGGGGCTGTGCGATAAACACAGCACAAAGAGAAACATTCAGCACAAAGAGACATACACAGCACAAAGAGACACATACAGTACAAAGAGACATACACAGCTCAAACAGACACACACAGCACAAAGAGACACTCGCAGCCTTAAGAGACGCACATATCACAAAGACATTAACACAGCACAAATAGAAATACACAGCACAAGGAGACATACACAGCGCAAAGAGTCATACACAACACAAAGTGAAACACACAGTACAAAGAGACATACACAGCTCAAAGAGACACACACAATAAAAAGAGACACACACAGCATAAATAGACACAAATATCACAAAGATACAAACACAGCACAAAGAGAAACACACAGCACAAAGAGACATACACAGCTCAAAGAGTCACTCATAATAAAAAGAGACAGACACAGCATAATTAGACACAAATAGCACAGAAATACACACACAGCACAAGCTTACAAAATTAGCACAAACAGACACATACAGCCCAAAAAGACACACACATCACAAACAGTCACATACAATATAAAGAGACACATATTCCAAAGAGAGTGACAGCTTAATGAGACACAAAGCCCATGAAGACAGACAGCCCAATGACACAGCACCATAAAGATACACAAACAGCATAAAAAGATACACACAGCACGAAAGAGATACACACCCCAAAGAGACACAAACAGCTCAACGATACACAAAGAGCACACACAGCAAAAAGAGACACACAAACCACACAGCCCGAAGAGAAACACACACCATAAAAATACACACACATCCCAAAGAGATGCACATAATCCAAATAAACACAAAGGGGTCTAAAGAGACACACACAGTCAAAAGAGAAAAACGCAGTACAAAGAGACACAAACAACCCGAAGATTTCCGGAGCCCAAAGACCCGTACACAGCAAAAAGAGATACACAGCTTAAAGGGTTAAACAAAGCCTAAGGAGATACGCACAGTCCAAAGAGACACATACAGAAAAAAGAGACAAAAATAGCCTAAAGAGACGCACGCAGCTCAAAGAAAAGAGACGCAAAGCCCGAAGAGACGCACACAGCCTTAAAACCCTTGCTCTGAAGGTTGTGGGGGAGTGTCCTCCTCAAAAACATATTTTCTATCTGGAAATCAACTACACTGAACAAAATGGTTATCTCAAATTCTGATTTGCTAGGTTCGGGGCACTGATGGGCGTGGGGGGGGGGCTAATTGCCCACCAAAAACTTTCAAATATTAAAAAGTGCACTATCCCTTTAATTTCCAATAGAATGAGCCTGTTTTGAAGTTTCTAAAACAAAGCCTTCTATAAAAACCTTATATGCCCCTCAGGGCATAACTTAAAACCCTTGCCCTGAGGGTTGTGGGGGAGTGTCCTCCTCAAAATTATATTTTCTATCCGGAAATCAACTACGCTGAACAAAAGGACTATCTCAAAATTTTGATTGGATGTGTTTGGGGAAATGATCGGCGTGGGGGGTTTTGTTGCACTCGAATCATGTTTGACTATCGAACAGTTCTCGAGCCCTTTGAACCTACAATCTAATTAGGCGTTTTTGAAGTTTCTACGACACAAACTTATATATAAACTTTGTATGCCCCATGACATAACTTAAAACTCTTTCCCGGACGGTGTGTGGGGGAGAATCCTCCTCAAACATATATTTTTTATCTGGAAATCAACTACGCTGAACAAAATAGCAATCTCAAAATTTTGATTAGATGTGTTTGGGGAATGATGGGCGTGGGGGGGGGGGGGCTAGTTGCCCTCCAATCATTTTCGACTATTAAAAAGGGCACTAGCCCTTTAATTTCCAATCGAATGAACCTGTTTTGAAGTTCCTACCACGACATCTTCTATAAAAACCTTATATGCCCACAGGGCATAACTTAAAACCCTTGCCCTGAGGGTTTTGGGGGAGTGTTCTCCTCAAAAATATATTTTAGATCTGGAAATCAACTACGCTGAACAAAATGGATATCTGAAATTTTTATTTGGTGGTGTTTGGGGAAAGGTGGGGGGGGGGGGGGGGGGGGGCTAGTTACACCCAATCACTTTCGACTGTTAAAAAGGGCACTAGCTCTTTAATTTTCAATCGAATGAGTCTGTTTTGAGGTTTCTACGACAACGCCTTCTATTAAAACCTTATATACCCCCAGGGCATAACTTACAACCCTTGCCCTGAGGTTTGTGGGGGGTTGTCCTCCTCAAAAATATATTTTCTATCTGGAAATCGACTATGCTGAACGAAATAGGCATCTCAAAATTTTGATTTAATGTTTCTGGGGGAATGATGGGCGTGGGGGTGGGCTAGTTGCCCTCTAATCATTTTCGACTATTAAAAAGGGCACTATCCCTTTGTATTTCCAATCGACTGAGCCTTTTTTGAAGTTTCTACGACAACGCCTTCTATGCCCCAAGGCCATATCTTAAAACTCTTGCTCAGAGGTTTCTGGGGGAGTGTTCTCCTCAAAAATATATTTTCTATTTGGAAATCAACAACGTTTAGAAAAACGTGTATCTCGAAATTCTGAGGGACGAGGTGGGGTGACACAATGGGCCTGGGGGGAGGCTCTTTGCAGTCCAATCACTTTCGACTATTAAAAAGGGCACTAGCCCTTTAATTTCCCGTCGAATAAGCCTATTTTGAAGTTTCTACGACAAAGTCTTCTATAAAAACCTTATATGCCCCTCAGGGCATAACTTAAAACCCTTGCCCTGAGGGTTTTGGGGGAGTGTCCTCCTCAAAAATATTTTTTCTATCTGGAAATCCACTACGCTGAACAAAATGACTATCTCAAAATTTTGATTGGATGTGTTTGGGGAAATGATCGGGCGTGGGGGGCTAGTTGCCCTCCAGTCACTTTCGACTATTAAAAAGGGCACTAGCCCTTTAATTTCCAATCAAATGAGCCTGTTTTGAAGTTTCTACGACAACGCCCTCTATAAAAACCTTATATGCCCCCAGGGCATAACTTAAAACCCTTTCCCTGACGCTGTGGGGGGGAGAATCCTCCTCAAACATATATTTTCTATCTGGAAATCAACTACGCTGAACAAAATAGCAATCTCAAAATTTTGATTCGATGTGTGTGGGGTAATGATGGGCGTGGGGGGGGCTAGGTGCCCTCCAATCATTTTCGACTATTAAAAAGGGCACTATCCCTTTGAATTTCCAATCGACTGACCTTTCTGTGAAGTTTCTACCACCATATCTTCTATAAAAACCTTATATATCCCCGGGGCATAACTTAAAACCCTTGCCCTGGGGGTTGTGGGGGAGTGTCCTCCTCAAAAACATATTTTCTGTCTGGAAATCAACTACATAATAACTTAAAACCCTTGCCCTGAGGGTTTTGGGGGAGTGTTCTCCTCAAAAATATATTTTCTGTCTGGAAATCAACTACGCCGAACAAAATGGCTATCTGAAAATTTTGATGGGATTTAAGGGGCTTAGAAGTGATTTAAAGCGATATTAAAAATCTGAATAGCTAATGAGTGACCTAAAGCGTTATAAAAGACCTAAAGATATAAAAGACCTAAGTGATATAAGGGTTTTAGAAGTGACCTAAAGCGCTATAAAAGACCTAAAGTGTTTATGAGCGTTCTAAAGCGTTTATAAGAGATATAAAGGGTTTAGAAGTGACTTAAAGCTCTATAAAAGACCTAAAGGGCTTATGAGTGATCTTAAGCGTTTATAAGTGATATTAAGGGTTTTTAAGTTACCTAAAGCATTATAAAAGTGACACAGACAGCATAAAGAGATACACACAGCGCAGACACACGGAGCCGAAAAAAACACACACAACCCAAAGAGACACACAGCCCAAAGAAATAATTACATACAATCGAGACATACAAATCATAAAGAGAAACACATAGCACAAAGAGTGACTTAAAGCTCTATAAAAGACCTAAAGGGCTTATGAGTGATCTTAAGCGTTTATAAGTGATATTAAGGGTTTTTAAGTTACCTAAAGCATTATAAAAGAACAAAGTGCCTTTGAGCGATCTAAAGCGTTAATAAATTATATGAAGGGTAGGAAGTGGCTTAAAGCTCTGTAAAGCCCCTAAATTACTTATAAGCTATGTAAATCGTTTATCAACGACGCAAAACGACGGTTTAGAAAATACATAAACTGTGTGAAACACACAGTTTGAAGTTTCTACGACAACGTCTTCTATATAAACCTTATATGCCCCCAGGGCATAACTTAAAACCCTTGCCCTGAGGGTTTTGGGGGAGTGTTCTCCTCAAAAATACATTTTCTGTCTGGAAATCAACTCCGCTGAACAAAATGGCTCTCTCAAATTTTTGATTGGTTGTGTTAGGGGAATTGTTGGGGGTGGGGGGGCAGGGGGCTAGTTAAACCCCAATCAGTTTCTACTATTAAAAAGGGCACTAGCTCTTTAATTTCCAATCGAATGAGCCTGTTTTGAAGTTTCTACGACAACACCTTCTATTAAAACCCTATATGCCCCCAGGGCATAACTTAAAACCCTTGCCTTGAGGGTTTTGGGGGAGTATCCTCCTCAAAAATATATTTTCTATCTGGAAATCGACTAAGCTGAACAAAATGGCTATCTTAAACTTTTGATTGGATGTGTTTGGGGGACTACTGGGCGTGGGGGGGGATAGTTGCCCTCCAATTACTTTCGACTATTAAGAAGGGCACTAGAACTCTCGATTTCCAATCGAATAAGCCCCCTTTGAAGCTTCTACGACGACCCCTTCTATATGAAGTGGCTCTGGGAAAAAAAAAATAATAATAAATAGTAATAAAACATTGGAGCCGTATGGCTCCAATATGGCTCCTTTACTATAGGCAACGCTACATCGTTGCCTCTGATATGAAAAGTTTTGAGGGGATCTATCGCGTTATAAAAGACCTAAAGTTCTTATGATATATATAAAGCATTTAGAGGGATTATAGAGGGAGATATAGAGGGATTAGAAGTGACCTAAAACTTTATAAGTGATCTAACGTGCTTATCAGCTATCTAAAGCGTTTAAAAGTAATAGTGACCTAAAGTGTAATAAAAAGACCTAAAGTTCTTACCAAAGACTTAAATTGTTTATAGTTGATATAAGGGGCTTAGAAGTGATTTAAAGCGATATTAAAAATCTGAATAGCTAATGAGTGACCTAAAGCGTTATAAAAGACCTAAAGATATAAAAGACCTAAGTGATATAAGGGTTTTAGAAGTGACCTAAAGCGCTATAAAAGACCTAAAGTGTTTATGACTGATCTAAACCGTTTATAAGAAATATAAAGGTTTTAGAAGTGACTTAAAGCTCTATAAAAGACCTAAAGGGCTTATGAGTGAACTAAAGCGTTTATAAGTGATATAAAGGGTTTAGATACCTAAAACATTATAAAAGAACTAAAGTGCCTATGAGTGATCAGAGCGTTTATAAATTATATGAAGGGTTAGGAAGTGGCTTAAAGCTCTGTAAAGCCCCTAAATTACTTATAAGCTATGTAAATCGTTTATCAACGACGCAAAACGACGGTTTAGAAAATACATAAAGCTTTATTAAAACTTCTAAGCTGCTTGAGTGATCTAAAGCGTTTCTAAGTGATATAAAAAGTTTAGAAGTGATCTAATGCGCTATTAAAAACTCAAAGTGCTTGTGGGCTATCTAAACTCCTTATAAGTGATATGAAGGGTTTTGTTTTAGTATATCTCATTGCGCTGTGTGTGTATGTCTCTTTAGGATTTGCGTGTCTATTTGTGCAGTATTTGTCTCTTTCTGAGGTCTGTCTCATAAAGGTCTATATGTTTTTGAGCTGTGTATGTCTCTTTGTGCTCTGCGTGTCTCTTTATTCTGTGTATGTCTCTTTGTGCTGTGTGTTCCTCTTTGTGTTGTGTTTATCTTTTGTTGTGTTTATCACCTGTGTGTTTGTCTCTTTGGGCTGCTCGTGTCTCTTTGTGCAATGTGGGTCACTTTATGCTATTTTTACCTCTTTAGGCTGTGTGTGTCTCTTTGGGCAGTATATCTCTTTAGGCTATGTGTGTCTTTTTGGGTTGTGTGTTTCTTTAGGCTTTGTGTATCTCTTCCTACTGTTTGTGTCTCTTTGCACTGTGTGTGTCGTTTTGGGTTATGTGTGTCCCTTTGTACTTCGTGTGTCTCAATGTACTGTATGTGTCTTTGTGTTGTATATGTTTCTTTGTCCTGTTTGTGTTTCTTTGAGCTGTTTGTGACTGTGCTGTGTTTGTCTCTTTGGGCTGTGTGTGCGTTTCTCTTTGTGCTGTGTGCGTCTCTTTAGGCTTTGTGTGTCTCTCATATATAGCACAAAGAGACTCGCAAAGCCCGAAAACACCGTGATCTAAAGGAAAGAGAAAGATGTTGTGTGTGTGTCTCTTTGACCTGCGTTTGTCTCTTTGTGCTGTCTGTGTCTCTGTGGGTTGTGTATGTCCCCTTGGGTTGTGTATGTCTCTTTGTAGTATATGTGTCTCTTTGAGCTTTGTTTGTCTCTTTGTGTTGTTTGTGGCTCTTTGGGCTGCATGTATCTCTTTGGGCTGTGTTTCTCTCTTTGACCTGGTTACATGTCTTTCGAATGTGTGTGCCTCTTTGTGCTATGTGTTTCTCTTTATGATTTGTATGTCTCGATTGTATGTAATTATTTCTTTGGGCTGTGTGTCTCTTTGGGTTTATGTGTGTCTCTTTGGGTTGTGTGTGTTTTTTTCGGCTCCGTGTGTCTGCGCTGTGTGTATCTCTTTATGCTGTCTGTGTCACTTTGTGCTGTGTGTGTCTCTTGCTGCTGTTTGAGTCTCTTTGCACTGTGTCCTTTTGTGTTATGTGTGTGTCTTTGTACTTCGTGTGTCTCAATGTCTCAATGTACTGTATGGGTCTCTGTGTTGCATGTGTCCTTTTGCCCTGTTTGTGTTTCTTTGTGCTGTTTGTGACTGTTCCGTGTTTGTCTCTTTGAGCTGTGTGGGTCTCTTTCGACTGTGTGTGTGTCTCATTGTGCTATTTGCGTCTCTTTAGGCTTTGTGTGTCTCTTTTTGTGCTATAAAACACCTAAAAAGCTTGTGAACGATGTAAATCGTATGTAAATAATTTAAAAGGTTTAGCAGTGATCTAAACAGTGATAAAAACATCTTAGGTGCTTATGACTGAGGCTTTAGGCTCTTTAGGCTTTGCGTGTCTCTTTATGGTGTGTGTGCCTCTTTGTGCAGCATGTGTCTTTTTGGGCTGTCTGTTTTTTTTTGCCGTGAGTCTTCTGGGATGTCTCAATCTTTTGAATCTGTGTATATCGTTGTGCCTCTTTGTGTGGTGGTGTCTCTTTTTGTTATGTGTGTCTCTTGTGTGTCTATTTGTCTATTTGTGTGTCTGTGCATTGTGTGTCTATTTGAGCTGTGTATGTCTCTTTGTGTTGATGTGTTTCTCTTTGTGCTGTGTGTGTCTCTTTATTGTGTGTTTGTCTTGTGCTGTGTGTAACTCTTTATGCTGTCTGTGTCTATTTATGCTTTGTATGTCTCTTAGTACTGTGCGTTTCTCTTTGAGCTGTGTCTGTCTCTTTGTATTTTGTGCGCTCTTTTGGCTGTGTTTGTCTCTTTGGGCTGTAATTGTCGCTTTGGGCTGCGTTTGTCTCTTTCGGCTGTGCGTATCTCTTTAGGCTTTATTTCTTTCTTTTGGCTGTGGGTTTATTTGGAGTGTGTGTTTCTTTGTGCTGTGATTGGTTCTGTGTTCTGTGTCTGTCTCTTAGGGCAGTGTGTGTCTCTTTGTGCTACTTATGTCTATTTGTAATGCGTGTTTGGTTTTAGGCTCTATATGTCTCTTTATGTTGTTTGTGTCTCTTTGTGCTGTTGATTATCTTTAGGTTGTGTCTCTTTTTTGGTTGTGTGTCTCTTTGGGCTGTGTCTCTCGTCAGAATGCGTGTGTCTGTCTATGCTTTATGTGTTTTTTTGTGATGTGTGCATCTCTTCGGGCTGTAAGCGTCTCCTTGTGCTATGTGTCTCTGTTTGTTCTGGTTTAGTTTCTTTGAGCTGAGGATGTCTCTTTGTGCTACGTATGTCTCTTTGTCCTGTGTGTCTCTTTTTGCTGTGTGTGTCTCTTTGTTCTGTGTCAGTCTCTTTGTGTCTATTTTCTGTGTGTATCTCTTAGTAATGTTTTTGTCTTTTGAGCTGAGTATCTTTTATCTTCAAACTTTTATCTCCAAGGGGAAATCAGACAGACATTGGTAGCCTACCTTAATTACAAAGTAAAACACTTACTCGTTGTAAGTTCCAAAAAAGAGATAAAAGATAAAAAGGATTTAGAAGTGACATAAAGCGCTATTAAAGACCTAAAGTGATTATAAGTGACCTAAATCGCTTATAAGTAAATATTAAGGGTTTTTTAAGTAACCTAAAGCATTATAAGAAACCAAAGTTCTTATGAGCGATCTAAAGCGTTAATAAATTATATTGAGGGTTAGGAAGTGATTTAAAGCTTTATAAAACCCTTTAAGTGCTTATAAGCGATTTAAATCGTTAATAAGATATGCGAAGGGTTTAGAAGTGACGTAAAGCGTTATGAAAACACCTAAGGTGCTTGAGTGTTCTAAAGCGTTTGTAAGTGATATAAAATGATTAGAAGTGACTAAACGCGTTATAAGAAGTTCTAAGGGTTTTTGGGCAATCTAACGTCTTTTTAAGTGATATAAAAGGTTTTGAGCGGATCTACCGCGTTATAAAAGACCAAATGTTCTTATGAGATATCTAAAGCATTTAGAGGGATTATAAAGGGAGATATAGAGGGATTAAAAGTTACCTAAGGCTTCTTACGTGCGTAATTCGTAAGTGATCTTACGTGCTTATCAGCTATCTAAAGTGTTTAAAAGTAATAGTGACCTAAAGTGTAATAAAAAGACTTAAAGTTCATACCGAAGACTTAAATTGTTTATAGTTGATATAAAGCGTTTAGAAGTGATTTAAAGCGCTATTAAAAATCTGAATAGCTAATGAGTGACCTAAAGCGTTATAAAAGACCTAAAGATATAAAAGACCTACGTAATATAAGGGGATTAGAAGTGACCTAAAGCACTATAAAATACCTAAAGTGCTTATTATATCTAATCATATAAAATGATTAGAAGTGACTTAACGCGTTATAAGAAGTTCAAAGTGCTTTTGGGCAATATAACGTCTTTTTAAGTGATATGAAAGGTTTTGAGCGGATCTACCGCGTTATAAAAGACCTAAGGTTCTTATGAGATATCTAAAGCATTTAGAGGGATTATAGAGGGAAATATAGAGGGATTAGAAGTGACCTAAAGCTTTATAAGTGATCTAACTTGCTTATCAGCTATCTAAAGTGTTTAAAAGTAATAGTGACCTAAAGTGTAATAAAAAGTCCTAAAGTTCTTACCAAAGACTTAAATTGTTTATAGTTGATATAAGGGGTTTAGAAGTGATTTAAAGCTTTATTAAAAATATGAATAGCTAATGAGTGACCTAAGGCGTTATAAAAGACCTAAAGATATAAAAGACCTAAGTGATATAAGGGGTTTTGAAGTAACCTAAAGCGCTATAAAAGACCTAA
Source organism: Artemia sp. Qi Xiang Cuo (assembly GCF_049724085.1). NCBI lineage: Eukaryota > Metazoa > Arthropoda > Branchiopoda > Anostraca > Artemiidae > Artemia > Artemia sp. Qi Xiang Cuo. The sequence continues at coordinate 43,273,851 of NC_142794.1, forward strand.
AGTGCTTATTATATCCAATCATATAAAATGATTAGAAGTGACTTAACGCGTTATAAGAAATTCAAAGTGCTTTTGGGCAATCTAACGTCTTTTTAAGTGATTAATCCTAAAAATAAGTTTTTCAAAGAAAAGTAAAGGCCATTTTAAACTTAACCTTAGGAGATACAAATATTTGTTAAAATTCAAACTCGAAACAACCAGAAATTACTATTAAAGAATAAATGAAACCCAAAACGAACAGAAATTAAATAAACAATTATCTCAAAAAACATACAACAAGTAATAATATAAATGAATAAATAGATCTTAAAGCGAGTAATGCTTAGATTGGATATAAAAATCAAGCTTTAAAAGAAAACAAATATTTAGCTTTTAAAGTATAAATGAAACTTAAAACGAACAGAAATTAAATAACAATAAATCTGAACAAACATACAATATATATTAATGTAAATGAATAAATAAATCTTAAAACGAGTGAAACTTAAATTGAATATGCAAATCAAATTTGAATCGAATAAAAATAACTACAAACAAGAGTTTGGGTATCGCCTCACTGCAGAAGCCTAAAACCTACTGCGTCATTGGCGCTTTACTGAAAACAATTCTTTCATTAATTAAGATTTTAGGGAATAAATATCAGCATATGTATATTAAATTGACAATGCACATTTTTTCAGTAAACTCATTTGAATTTTTTTTCATTAAAGTACAAATTATATTCTGGCTTTTAGAAAGCATAGGGGTTTTGAACCCTACTCATATTAATTTATGCTCGTTTTGATTTTGAGTTGTGTCTGTCTCTTTTTTGCTATTTGTCTCTGTTTGTCCTGGTTTAGTTTCTTTGAGCTGAGTATGTCTATTTGTGCTACGTGTGTCTCTTTGTCCTGTGTGTCTCTTTTTGCTGTGTATGTCTCTTTGTTCTGTGTCAGTCTCTTTGTGTCTATTTTCTGTGTGTGTCTCTTTGTAATGTTTTTGTCTCTTTGAGCTGAGTATGTCTCTTTGTGCTTTTTGCCTCTTTAGGCTGTTTTTGTCGCTTTGAGCTTTGTATGTCTCTTTGTGCTGTGCATTTCTCTGTGTTTTGTGTATGTCCATTTATGCTGTGTTTTCCTCTTTGTGTTGTTTTTATCTTTTTGTGCTGTGTGTGTATCTTTTTGGGCTGTGCGTGTCTCTTTGGTCTGTACGTGTCTCTTTTGACAGTGCGTATCTCTTTAGGCTGTGTGTGCGTGTGTCTTTGAGCTGTGTGTTTCTTTGGGCTGTGTATGTCTCTTTGTGCTGTTTATATCTCTTTGGGCTCAATGTGTTTCACTGGGCTGTGTGCGTCTCTTATCACTGTGTCTATCTTTTTTGGCTGTGTTTGCCTCTTTGGGCCATTTTGTGTTTATTTGGGCTGCATGCATCTTTTTTGACTCTGTCTGCCTCTTTATACTGTGTATGTCTCTTCGGCTGTGTGCTTCGTTTGTTTCTTTTTGCTATGTGTGTCCTTTTGTGATGTTCGTTTCTTTTTTGGCTGTGGTTGTCTATTTTGTCTGTATTTGACTCTTTGATCCTTTTGTGTTTCTTTGGGCTGTGTTTATCTCTTTGGGCTGCATGTGTATCCTTATATTGTGTGTGTATCTTAAGACTTTGCGCTTTGTGTTTGTTTGTTTGCTGTCTATTTCTTTTCGTGCTGTTTGAGTCTCTTCGGGCTGTGCGATAAACACAGTACAAAGAGAGTGACAGCTTAATGAGACACAAAGCCCATGAAGACAGACAGCCCAATGACACAGCACCATAAAGATACACAAACAGCATAAAAAGATACACACAGCACGAAAGAGATACACACCCCAAAGAGACACAAACAGCTCAACGATACACAAAGAGCACACACAGCAAAAAGAGACACACAAACCACACAGCCCGAAGAGACACACACACATCCCAAAGAGATGTACATAATCCAAATAAACACAAAGGGGTCTAAAGAGACACACACAGTCAAAAGAGAAAAACGCAGTACAAAGAGACACAAACAACCCGAAGATTTCCGGAGCCCAAAGACCCGTACACAGCAAAAAGAGATACACAGCTTAAAGGGTTAAACAAAGCCTAAGGAGATACGAACAGTCCAAAGAGACATATACAGAAAAAAGAGACAAAAATAGCCTAAAGAGACACACGCAGCTCAAAGAGAAGAGACGCAAAGCCCGATGAAACGCACACAGCCCAAAGCGACACAAACAGCCCAAAGAGAAGTACAGAACAAAAGAGACACACACAGCCCATAAAGATTAATACAGCCCAAATAGACGCACACAGCACAACGAGATACACTCAGCACAAAGGAACACACAGCCTAAAAAGACACACAGTCCAAAGAGACACACTCGGTCCAAAGACACACACATAGCACAAAGAGACACACACAGCCCAGAAAAACGTGATCTAAAGAAACGAGAAAGATGTTGTTTGTGTCTCTTTGACCTGCGTTTGTCTCTTTTTGCTGTGTGTATCTCTGTGTGCTGTCTGTATCACTTTGTGCTGTGTGTGTCTCTTTGGGCTGTTTGTATCTCTTTGCACTTGTGAGTCCCTTTGTGTTATGTGTGTCTCTTTGTGCTTCGTGTTTCTCTCTGTACTGTTTGTGTCTCTTTGTTCTGTGTGTATCTTTGTGCTTTGTGTATATATTTGTGCTGTGTGTATTTCTTTGTGCTTCGTGTGTTTCTTTGGCCTGTGTGTATCTCTTTAAGCTTTGTGTGTCTGTTTTGGCTGTATGTGTCTCTTTGAGCTGTGTTTGGCGTACGTAAACAACTCTAAATTTTCAATATCTTATTTCACAGGGAGCTAGGGATGGGAAACTGAGCTATTGTACGATTACACCCTTCTTTTTGTACTGATTGATTGGAAATTGATATTTCCAATCGATTGTACGATTGATTGTATTGATATTTGATTGGAAATTTGAAGTTCTAGTTCACTTTTCATAAGCCAGAAGTGACTTGAGGGCAGCTAATCCCCCCACCCCCGCCCTTTTTTCCAAATGTATCGGGTAGTAAAAACTTTGAGATAGCTATTTTATTAAAAATAGTTCAAATATCAGATAACAAAAACTCCGGTATTGACACAACCCCCAGGGCCCGGTTACAGGAGTTGTAAGTTATTCCCTAGGAGAATACGTGGTTCTTATGGAAGGGCTGCTCGTATAAACTTCAGAGAGGGCTCATATGATTGGAAATAAAAAGTTGTAGTTTGCTTCTTAAGAGTCAAAAGTGATCAGAGGGCAGCTAGCCTCGCGGCGTCACGCCCATTTCCCCCAAATGCATCAGGTAAAAATTTGAGATACCTATTTTTTTTAAAATAGTTCAAGGGTCAAATAACAAATTTCCTATGTCGTTCCAGCCCCCAGGGCCTAGGGGACGGCGTTTTAAGTTATGCCCGAGGGAATATATGGTTCTTATGGAAGGGATGCTCGTATAAATTTCAGAGAGGGCTCATTTGATTGGAATGTGAAAGTTCTAGTTCACTTTTTAAGATTCAGAAGAGATCAAATGGCAACTACCCCCCCCCCCCCTCCACTCCCTTTCCCCAAATGCATCAAATAAAATTTTTAGATAGCAGTTTTGTTAAAAATAGGTAAAAGGTTATATGACAAAAACTCTGCTGTCGACAAAACCCCCAGGGCCAAGGGGCAGGAGTTGTAAGTTATGCCCCGGGGGCATATGGTTTTTATGGAAGGGATACTCGTATGTACTTCAGAGAAGGCCAATTTGTGTGAAAGTTCTCGTTCACTGTTTAAGATTCAAAAGAGATCCGAGGGCAGCACTCTTTTTCCCAAATGGATCAGGTAAAAATTTTGAGATAGCTATTTTGCTAAAAGTAGTTAAAAGGTCAGCTAACAAAACTTTGGTGTCGACATAACCTTCCAGGGCCCAGGCGAAGCCGTTGTAAGTTATGCCCTGAGGGCATATACCTCTTACAGAATGGATGCTCGTAAAAGCCTCAGAGAGGGCTAATTTTATTGGATTCAAAGTTCTAGTTCACGTTTTAAAAATCAAAAGAGATCCAAGGGCAACTTACCCTCCCCCCCCCGTCCCCACGCCCTTTTTTCCAAACCCATCCGATAAAAATTTTGAGATAACCACTTTTTTTAAATAGTTAAAACATCTGATAACAAAAACTCCGGTACCGACACAAACCCCCAGGGCCCGGGGGCAGGCGTTGTAAGTTATTCCCTGGATGCATATATGGTTCTTATAGAAGGGATGCGCGCATAAACTTCAGAAAGGGCTCATTTGATTGGGCTTATTTTAGTTAAATTAGCTCAAACATCAGATATTAAAACTCCTGGATTGACACAACCCCAGGGCCCAGTGTCAGGCGTTTCAAGTTATGCCCTGGGGGCATGTATGGTTCTTATAGAGGGGATGCTTGTATAAACTTCAGAGAGGGCTTATTTGATTTAAAATTGAAAGTTCTCGTTCATTTTGTAGAGTTAAAAGAGATCGAAGGGCAATTAGCCCCCATGCCCTATTTTCCCACACCCATCCGATAAAAATTTTGAGATAGCAATTTTTAAAATAGTTCAAACATATGATAGCAAAACCTACGGTGTCGACTCAAACCCCAAGGGCCTAGGGGCAGGCGTTGTAAGTTACGCCCTGGAGGCATATATGGTTGTTATGGAGGGATGCTCATATAAACTTCAGAGAGTGCACATTTGAAGGAAATTGAAAGTTCAAGTTCCATTTTTAAGAGTCAAATGTGATTGGAGGGCAGTTGGCGTTCTCCCCCACGCCCTTTTTTCCCCAAATGCATCAAATCAAAATTTCGATATAGCCATTTTGTGAAACAAATTTCAAAGTCCGGATATAAAAAACCTGGTTTCGACACAGCCCCCCAGGCCCGGGGGCAGGCGTAGTAAGTCACGCCATGGGGGCAAATATGGTTCTTATAGAAGGGATGCGCGGATACACTTCAGAAAGGGCTCATTTGATTGGGCCTATTTTGCTAAAAATAGTTCAAACATCAGATATTAAAACTCCTGGGTCGACACAACCCCGCAGGGCCCAGTGTCAGGTGTTGTAAGTTATGCCCTGGGGGCATATACAGTTGTTATAGAAAGGATGCTTGTATAAATTTCAGAAAGGGCTCATTTGATTTAAAATTGAAAGTTCTAGTTCTTTTTACAGAGTCAAAAGAGATCGAAGGGCAATTAGCCCCCATGCCCTTTTTTTCCCTAACCCATCCGATAAGAATTTTGAAATATCCATTTTGTTAAAAATAGTTCAAACATCAGATAGTAAAAACTCCGAAATTGGCACAAACCCCAGAGCCCGGGGGCAAGTGTTTCAAGTTATGCCCCGGGATGTATAAGGTTTTTAAGTAAGGAGAGGTTGTATAAACTTCAAAAGTGGCTCATTTGAGTCATTTGATTGGACATTGAAAGTTCTTGTTTCCTTTTTGTGAGTCAAAAGGGATCATAGGGCTTCTATCCCCCCCCCTCCCACACACACACTGCTTTTTAAATTCTTCCGGTCAAAATTTTGAAATTGCCAGTTTGTTTGAAGTGGTCCAACTATCAGGTAACTAAAACTTCGGGGTCGACATACCCCCCTCCCCCAGAGCCCGGGGGAGGGGCTTTAACTTATGCTGCGGGGGCATATAAAGTTTTTTATGGAAATGTAGGTGGTCGTATAAACTTTGGAGGGGACTCAAATGACACACCCCCTAGCATTAAGTGGGGATCCCCTAATATCCTCACATTTGCAGCGCAAACGGGAGGACAGCTTTATATAGTTTTAAGTTATTTTAGTTTTTTAAATTATTTTTTTTTCTGTTAATAAGTTTTGAAAATAAAAAACTAAAGATCATAAGGGTAATAAGGTTTTGATGTTTTATTGTTTTTTTTTAGTTGTGCTCTCAGATTAGTGAAAACAGCGCCACCACGAGAGGGTTTTGCACAGCCCGCCCTGCCCCATCCTCTAGCATTAAACCTGACCCCCTAATATCCTCCCGTTTGCAGCGCAAATGGGATGATAGCTCTATATAATTCTTGTGAATAGTTATCACAGTATTACACGGCCATCACGGGAAGGTTGTACAGCCAGCCCTGCCCACCAATTTGCATTAGACCAGACCCCTAATATTCTCCCACTTGCAGCGCACTTTTCTTACGTAAATGCTTGGGTTTAGTGATTTACGTGGTAACTTCAATTTACGATGTAAGGGCTCTAAGTTATACAAGTTTCTTATTGTTACTTGATACATTGTTTACTTTGATACTTTCTTTACTTTGTTATTTTTTTTTACTTTGAGCTTGTTACTTTGACACTAGGTTTGGTATTTTGATGAATATTTTGATTTTGAAAAAAAAAGTTTGATTTTGAAATAAGGAATTTTTGAAAACTTGAAACTTTTTGCAATCAAAAATGAACAACAATTAATTTTTAAAAAAAGATTCTGGAAAAGCAGTTTTTCTAAGAAAAGTAAAGGCTATTATAAACTTAAGATCAATAAATACAAATACCTGCTAAAATTCAAACTTAAAATTACCAGAAATTACTACTAGAGAATAAATGAAACCCAAAACGAACAAAAATTAAATAAAAAATCTATGTAAACAAACCTACGATAGACACTAATGTAAATGAATAAATATATCTTAAAACGAGTGAAGCTTAAATTGAGTATGCAAATCAAGCTTAAAACGAACAAAAATCACTCCAAACAAGAGTTTGGGTATCGCCTTCTTCTCTCATTGTAAAAGTATAAAACCTACTGCGTCATTGGCGCTTTACTGGAAACGAATTGCATTACAAATATTTTCTCTTGTACTTGATATTGAAATTAAACATTAAAATTACAGTAAAATTTTTAACTGATGACCTTTCAGCAATAAATATCATTATACATCAAATATTTAGTTTAATTTACTAGTTCTTTCTAAGAGCGTTCAAGACGAATGTAGTTTCACTAGATACAAGAGTTTGGATACTTCCCTCTTCCTGAACTGTAAAAACCTAAGGCCTACTGCGCCATTGGCGCTTCACTGAAAACGAATTATATTACAAATATTTTCTTTTCCAGTTCTTACAGCATTGAAAATGAAAATAAAATTACAGTGAAATAAAATTCACCGATGTATCTTTCAACAACTAATATCATTATATATCAAATATTCAGTTTAATTTTGTTTATACTTTCCAAGACTATTCAAGACGCATATAGTTTTCAGTAAAACACCCAATTGTACGCTATATAAGTTTCCCAGTGCTTATACGAGTATATAATGTTGAGTAAGGTCTGTGAGATCTGTTGAGTAGGTCTGTGTTGAGGTAAGGTTGAAAAGGGGACATTTTCTATCTTCAGTCTCTAAAAAGGATAAGCGTATATATGTAAATCGTTCAGGAAATGTTGAGAGGATTACTCAAGCAAAATTAAAACATGCAGGGGGGCTTTCCCAGGAGTAAAATAGCAATTCCTAAGTAATGTCCACGTCTAAGATATCAAAAAAGGCTAATTTGCAATATCTGAGGAGCCAATTATTTACATAAGGAAAATTTACGACCAGTCTCAAAACAAGTTAAGCAGTAGTGACTCCCTGGGAGTTCAACACTTCCGTGCAAGTTGTGTTGAGGGGGAAGGAGGGTGACGGGATTTGAATGCCCCAAAGTCCAATTTTTGGTTGTCTGCTCATGCGTATCGAATTTCTTGCTAAGCTCTGATTTTCTTTTAATAAAATGAGTCTTTTTGTGAAAACGAAAAGCACTAAATTATAGGAGCAACGTTTAAATAAAGTAGATTTTTTTATAGTCATTTTCATTATCAAAGATTTATATAAACTATGTAATTAAACGACCGTGTACATGCTTTCTTATGTAAGTTGTTTGCTTGTTTCATGTTTTCTTGCTGTTTCTTTTTTATAACCTTGCCATTACCTATTATTCCCGCATAAATATCTTATCCTTTGGCCTTTTTTCTTTAATAATTTCACCTTAACGTGAATTTATAATAGATCCTATTGTTTCTGTGGTTTCTCAAATTATAGAATCGACTACTACTTTTGTTAAATTTCTTTAAAAAGTAACATTGCTTGTGTAACGTTTCCCTTGAGTTTACTTGTGACATTATGTAATACGTGCCCTTGGCTTCTAAAGGACTTCAAAGGATTTCTCTGTTAAGTCCTATTTGAACGACATGTCACTCGGGATGTTCTGAGTAAGTTCAAAAACTCCTCCCTAACAAGAAAATTGGCGTCAGCTGGTGGTGTGCATCCGGAGAAATATCGGCAACGCGCAGCCGCGTGCCACCGTTTCTCCCTAAAATCAACTACTCGCCACAGATAAGAAAACCGGCATGACGTTGAGGTCTACCTCCCCCTTCAACTGCCCTTTGCCTTTGGCGGCATTCGAGTGCCCAGCAAAATGTCATACTTATTCATTGTACGCTGGGGAAATTTATATAAGTCTATATATAAGTAGTGTATTCCCTTATGGTCGCTTATGTAACACGAACAATGTCGTGGCGAAAGCTATGGCACGGGTTTGGCAACACATCGTAAAAATGAAATTCAGAGCCACTTCAGACGGGCAAACACCCCAAAAAAACGATCAGTAGCATGAAAAAACTGTTCGATTTTTCCCATATTACCGATCTGCTTTGGGGCTAGCAATTTTCTACACAATTTTCCCCGTGGTACAGATCGGTTTTGTGTGTGTCGTCGAGCAAAAATGAACAAGAATTTTTGAAAATGGAAAGGATATCAGTTGTTAAGCACGCAAAACTTCACGATATGATAGCTCGTGTTTAAAACCACCACTTCATAACCAACATAAAAAGCAAGAGATAGTTCAGCTTCTAAACCTGAGCTATCTTATGACAAGTTTTTCAATTTTTCGCCAAACTTTTGGCCACAAAAAACCACACTAGCACATACAATCTGAGTTTATTGTAAAAATCTTGCACCTATCATCTGAACACCTTTCCTTTCGTACCCATCGGTTTTTCTTATCGGTTTCTTTATGTGCCTGAATGGGCTATCAGTCCAATAAATTCTTTCATCCAAGCATACCTGAAGGTAACATTCCGGAAAACGCAACGCGGTGCATATTCTTTACCACTTTGCCGCAGCGGTGAATCTGCAGAATCTGTTCACATCAATATTGCATTTTCTAGCTATCTCATTATGGTGCTATATTTACAATTGGTCACATTTTCTGAATCTGAGTGACTAAATTTACTTCTTTTTTAACAAATTTGCCCTGCATAATCCCTGATATAGGAAGTTGCATCTTCCCCATGATTGTGGCCCAGCTACAATACAATTCATTTACAAAGTCTATGCTGGGTTATTAGAGTAAAATTAACAAACACTTGCATTTGTAAAAACTAAGTTTGGAACTCATAATGGTAAAACAGACATCTCCCCCATTCCTTTCAGTGGATTGTGATATTTAATCATATTTTGGTTGATAGCTTGCCGTTAAGACAGTCCACTCCACTGTTCATGACATCTTGACTTGCAAATTCGTCTCTCTCGAGATCTCCTCCCAAGCCTTCTGAATTAAATTGGATCTTTTATGCTTAGGATGACTTTTGTCATATATTATTTGATAAAAGTTAACAGCTAAAATCAGCCTTTCAATTGCCTCCATGTTCTCTTCTTCCAAAATCCGCAAGTATTTTAACTCCAAGTGTTGTGTTTTTTTCAACGCATTAGTCTGTTTCATGGATGAGCGGCAAGAGACGCAAGCGTTCCCTACTGTTCACACAAAAAGGCGCGTTGCGGAAAACGCAATACGGTGAGTATTCCCCACAGCATCGCCACAGCGGTAAAACCACAGACTCTGATCACATCAAAAGTTGCATTTCCTAGCTATCTCATTACCGTCCTATATTCCAAATTTAAGCAGATCTTCAGAGTTAGTGACTTTTTCTGCATTTGAAGCATCAAATTCACTTTCTTTAAGCGAGTTTGCCCTACATGATCCCTGACATAGGATATTATATCTTCCCCATGACTCTGGCCAAGCTAAAATTTCCAGTCAAGATCTATATAGCCTAGGCTGGCCTATTAGAGTAAAATTACCAAATCAACAGTTTCTTTAGTCAAAAAAGGGTGAAAGCACAGAATAGTAATACAAATATATCCACCATTCCCTTCAGTAAATTGTGAGCTTTTGTCATACTTTTACTTTGGTGGATACTAATACTACTACTACTAACAACTCACCAAAGGACCAAGCCACACGAGGCCAACACAGCCACACATGCTTCTCCTCCATCCGAATCTATTCAAAGCCTTTCTCTTTACACCCTCCCTGAAAGTTCACATTCCCCTTAGCCCTTTCTTTATGACATTCTCCCACCCCAACCGTGGGCAACCTGCTTTCTGCTTAGCCCTTGACGGCTGGCCAAAAAGGACAATCTTCAGTAACATGTCATCCTTCATCCACAGAACGTACCCGAGTCATCTCAACCTTTCTCTCATTATAGCCCTAGGAAGCTGGATTGGAACCACATTTGTCGCACAGCCTACTGTTTGAAATATGGTCAGTCAGCCGGGTGCCCAGAAAAATGCACAGGCAATTTTTTGGAAAACATCTAGCAAATCTTCTTCCGCTTTTTAGGAGCCCATGCTTCAGAACCATATTCGACCATTGTCATCACTGGAACTTCCAATATTCTCCTTCTTCTTCTATTTAACAGCAGGCGGGCTTTTCAGTATAACTATTTAGCCCTTTTCCTTTTGCTTCACTCTGTGGGCTACAGAGCTACTGGCTTGATTGCCTCATATTTATTAGAAATATTCAGATATCTTTCATCAGATCTTTCGAATGTAGGAGTTCAAATATAAGATGATAGATGTTGGTTTCTATGCTCTGTGTGCAGGTATAGTTGGCTAGGCTCTTGGCTGATAGTCGGATTTTGTGGTGTTTGAAGTATTTTAACAGTTTTCAAAGCAAGGTATGTTGTGCAGACGTCAGCATATTACATTCAAATAGGCAATGGTCAATTGTTTCATTATTCATATTACAATGCCTGCAAAGAGGGGACAGGGGAATTGAACCACTTGAATTAGAAATTCAAGTGGTATTCTAATCTTCGTTTGCAGACTTTTCTTCTTATTCTTCTTATTCTAATTGAACCACTTGAATTAGAAATTCAAGTAGTATTCTTCTTCTTCTTCTTCTTCTATTTAACAGCAGGCAGATTTAACAGCAGCAGGCTTCCAATATTTAACAGCAGATTCTTTCTTCTTACTTCTTCTTCTTCTATTTAACAGCAGGCGGGCTTTTCAGTAACACTATTTAGCCCTTTTCCTTTTGCTTCACTCTGTGGGCTACAGAGCTACTGGCTTGATTGCCTCATATTTATTAGATATATTCAGATATCTTTCAGCAGATCTTTCGACTCTAGGAGTTCAAATATAAGATGATAGATGTCGATTTCTATACTCTGTGTGCAGGTATAGTTGGCTAGGCTCTTGGCTGATAGTGGGATTTTGTGGTGTTTGAAGTATTTTAACAGTTTAGAAAGCAAGGTATGTTGTGCAGACGTCAGGATATTACATTCAAATAGGCAATGGTCAATTGTTTCATTATTCATATTACAATGCCTGCAAAGAGGGGACAGGGGAATTGAACCACTTGAATTAGAAAGCTTATATGAGAATGCAAGGAAATTTAGTCCATTTGTTCCAGAACGAATTCTATGATAAATTTTAGAAAGATACTTATTGGGAAAGGGGGAAAGGATAGGATTAATCTTATTAAAATTAATATCTGATAGCCTCCATCGGTAAATATCTCTAATTGGGATTGGTCTCCCACTTGGCTGGTCAATATTTATAGCATTTTTTGCTATTTCATCAACCTGATGATTACCACTTATGCCAGAGTGGCTAGGAATGTACTGAAAGTAAGTTTTTATGCCACTTGAAGCAAGATTATCAATAATACTGAGACAATGATAAGTGTCAATGTCCAACTTATATTGAGGAGCTGAGGCCAGCAACTCAAGGCTTGATAAAGAGTCGGAATAAATGATAATATTATTCGAATTTTCAATCAAAGATTGGTTTTGCTTAAGGTGTTCTAATGCCATGATTATGGCATTTAACTCAGCAGACATTATAGATAAATTATTAAATAATCTCTCGCCCATTGCAATTTTCAGGTGAGGAAGGAAAACACCACTTGCAACCTTCTCATTCATTTTTGACCCATCAACAAATATTTGGAAGTGATTTTTATAGGTAATTGTATTAAGTTCTGCAAATTTTTTCTGAACAAAAGCAATGGGGGTTAAATCTTTATTCCATTTTGAAAATTCAGTATTTATTATGGGAAATGACCAATTCCATGGAGGGGATTGGGAGAAAGTAGGTGCAATAAACTTTGCTGGTACAGGGAACTGCTTTTGAGTATTGGCATACTCATCTGCAATACCTCTATACATGGCTGGATTTCTTAACCAATTATGTAATGTGTGTGAGCTATTTGATTCAATTTTTGTAAGATGTTTTATCAAGAGAAAGCTACGTCTCTCCCTTATTGTTGTTAATCCACTCTCCATAAGCAGAGACTTGGTGCTTGTGGGTTTCCTAAGACCAAATATGAGACGTATTATATCATTTTGTGTTGTTTCAATTTTTTGCATCTGGGTCTTTGCACATGCACCATAGACAATGAGCCCATAATCAATATGGGGTCTTATATGTGATTTATAAAACTGGAGTAAGGTTTTCTCCTTACAACCCCATGGTGTGGAAAGAAGTCTTTTTAGTATATTTGCTTTTCTATAACATTTTTTTATTGTGTTTGAAATGTGGAGGTGGAAATTAAGTTTTTGGTCAAGCATGAGACCTAGGTAATTAATATTATTATCCTCTGGAATAGTTGTTTTATTTAGAGTTAGTTTTGCATTAACATGGTTTCGCTTCCTGTGAAATTGGATTATTTTTGACTTGGTGGGTGCAATGGGTAAATCTGAATGTTGAGAGAATTTTTCAAACTAGAAAAGTGATTTTTGCATATTTGACTGTGCTATCTCAAAGGTGTTGCCAGATGACCATAGCACCATATCATCAGCATACTGTAGATTTGTGTGGGGTAGGCTCATGTCCCAGAGATATAGAGCAAATAGGAGGCAACTGAGGACTGCTCCCTGAGGTAGGCCTTTGGATTTTGTCTTTTGGGGTGAAGAGGCTGAACCAACACAAACAATGAAACTTCGCAATTCTATGAAGGATTTAATAAATGATACTAGCTTGGGAGGTTCTCCAAGCTTTGCAAGTTTATTTAAAAGGATTTGGTGGTTCACATTGTCATATGCTCCTTCAAAATCAAGGAAAGCTGCCACTAGGATATTATTTTTTGAGAAAGATTCATTTATTGCATTTGTTAGCAAAATGACAGCATCTGTTGAGGAGTGGTATTTCCTGAATCC
>NC_142794.1:43287778-43328621 GCF_049724085.1 Artemia sp. Qi Xiang Cuo
AATGTTCAGGAATTACTCTAGTTTCAATTCACCAATCAGATTTTTGTTGTTGTATAGTTTTAAGAAGACGCTTGTGTTATAAAAATTTTAGTTACTATATGCCGTCTTTTTTTCTTTACTTAGTTTCAGGTATATCCGATGACTCCTGATGTAGAAACAGCAAAAGCTAGTACAGTGCTATAGAAAAATGCACTTTTCGTAGAAAATTGATTATATTTAAAATAATTTTACAAAAGACTTTTAACTCCATCAATTTCTTTTAAAATGAGCTGTTAAACAGCTCTCTACGGTGTTCCAGTGCCAAGCTATTTGTGAAAAATAAGATGCTGTATATACAGAATATCGCACTTCAAGCCACTTTTCTTGTTGTTGAAGCCAATATATTTCCCTTGCTGTTCAAGCCAAAAGACGGTAAGTTTCCTATATAGGGGTTTCGGATAATGTGCTTCTAATAGTGTAATTCGTTTTTTTATCTCACTCTATTTTAAGGAATTATGGGCTATTATATTTTTTTACTATTTGGCATGATCGTCTCTTACTAGGTTGCTAGCTACCGCTGCAATCCGTATGATCTTGTAATTATTTATTTCTTATGTCATTATCTTGTCAAAAGATAAGCGCGTATATGTTGTGAAGCGTTATTTATGGTATTTAGGGGTTGTAGTCGTAGATGCCTTTATTCTCACTTTATAGGGGAGATAAACTCTGGCCCTAAGGTAATTAAACTTTGGTAGCGTGCCTTAGGCTATGACCGAACTAATGAGGCGTACAGACTGATTATGTTCGAGAGGCTAAAAATAGATCGTAGAGAAGTCGTCTAAAATACAATACTTTTATTCATTTACCATATAGTATAATCGGCTATAAGCTGTCTACTGGGACTGGCTGTCCCAAGTAGGCCACAAGTCTCAATAAAACAACAAGAAAATATAAATAAGATACTTAGACACTTACGATTATAAGGCAAGGTCCCAAAGTATTTCTAAAACAACGGACCAGAGGTCAGTCCGGCATATAGTTAGTAAAAAGATTTTTCCTTCCGATAAAATGTATCTTTTATACATTTTTATCAACCACACCTTCCCACGTATTTGCTAGGAAGTGGTAATTTCTCAATTTCCCGTTAAACAGAATTTAGCAGGATATGTTCCTTATCTTAATAACAAAGTGGTATTTCAAAACTTCATATTTGCGTCTTATATATTTTTACTAAATTAATAATTAGCTAAATTAGAAAGCTTTGCCACAATACTCCCCATTTAAAGAAGAATTGTCCCAATTCTCAATATTTTACTTTTAAAACAACTTAATTATGCTGCCATCTTTGGGTCATTGTGTGCATATACCCTCAATGGGTTTCCTTAGGGTCATGTTTCTGGTCCAATATAGGCCATGTTCTTTTCTGTTGAAGGATTTCAATTTGAAATTCATCCTTGTTTCTCTTTTTCTCTGTCTCTAGGACCGACAATTTCTCTTTTAACCTCTTCATATGCATCTTCTGTTTTACTTGACCCCAAGCGGCTTAAACATAATATGAGTGGTTTTGCTTAAATTAGATTTATATTAGAAAAGTTTTATGAATTTTTTGAGTTTAAATTTAATTCCCATTAATAGTTTAATTTATCTGTGTGATGTGGTTGATATACCGTTTATTTTTTTTTGTTTTAGAAATGCCTTGGTTAAATTACATATAACAATTTGTTTTGTAACCACAGATTTCTTTAAACACAACACTTTACATTTTCTTCACATTTTACATTAACTTAATGAATGTTTAGGCTATAAGCCATTTGCTTATACATCTTAAGCATTGAAAATTACTGATTTAGCTTCACTTTCAGTCAATAAATTATCAGTAAATTGTCACTTTTTATTGGATTCTGTTGACGTTGATTTCGGACAAGGTAAACGTATCGGTCCTGGATACAAAGATTATCTTGGGAGATGCTAACTACAAGCTCTTGCAATGCACCAGAAATTGGTTGATATTGGCATAATACATAAACCAAATATTTGCTGAAGTTACATCCAAATTTCGTTGATATCGGCAAAAATTAACCAAAAATAGGTTGTAAAAAAAAACTAGGTCTGTGATCTAAAGAAAAAAAAATTGATGTCAGCATACAAAAAAAGCATTAACGTTTGTATACATAAGGAAAAAAATCACACACTAATATATACAAATAATTTTTTTTTTTTTTAAGTAAGAGGCTAATTATTTTCTTACTCGTTTTTTTATACAATCTGCCGCTAAAATAGAAACATTCCGTTTCTGGTTGGATTTTAATTGTATTTATATTCTTTACATATTAAAATTAGTATTAATTATTAAACACTCAAAATACCATATTAAACACTCATATTAGTAAAGCATTGATACAGAATATTTTTTTTTTTTTTACAACACCGCTGATTTATACATTGACCAGAAGTCACAAAACTTGAAAAGAACAACTACCCCATAAACATTGGTTAAAATTTTTTTAAAGTTACTTTAAGACACTATGTAGTAATATAACCACACAAGAAGCAATTTTTTTTTAAGTAGATTTCTCACAAAGCAAAACTAGAAATTGGTATACTCTCTTTTTCTAAAACAGAACACTCAAAGTACCAATTTAATATATTTATATATTGTTTATAATGACATAAGTTAGGTTGATGCATAACTTAATTGTTTAAAAGCAGACAATAACTATGTAATCTTACAATTTATTTAAACACTGCAATGTTTATTCCTTGTACAAAATTTAAATCAATCCATCAAGACTTTTAATCTTATAAGTCTTAAGCTCCAATTGAAATATTTACACCATTTTTTTTAACTCTAATAAATGGATTTATACCCTAAAACAGAGAACTGTAATTAGCTGCTATTTAAAGGCTTAGCAACAGTTCTTACAATACGACTGTTATTAAATCATACATTTGCAATTTTATACGATACAAATTCCATATTTATTAAAGGTTTGCAAAATACATTTATAGCTGTATATTTCGTCAATAACATTTGTTTAGCTTACTCTGTGTCGGTTCGTTTATACGACCTTTATGTTTTTTTGAATTTCCGGTCATTGAGACAATTTAATAGAGTATTCGACTGTCATCTCTTTTTTCCAGTTTTAATGTCCTTTTTGGACAAGGCTTAGCTTACAGCTTATATCTGATAAGCTAAAAATTTTAGCTATTCGTCTATTTACCTGTTTTGGCACTACCAATTGACTTGTGCCCATACCCTGAATGTTTGCTTACCAGGGCTGCCTTCTGGTAGCTCCTCTAACGTTTCTAAGTTCTCTTGTCATCAGCTAGTTAAAAAGACTATTATGAACCTGCACACAAAATAATTCTGCACACAATAATCAAATTCTTTAAGGCTATTATGTGCCTTACTTTCAATTTATGTTATGCTCGTCATTTTTCTAAAAACGACTTCCACATAAGAGAAGCCAACTTTCTTTTCTTCCCTACTGTGAGCAGTTCTGCAATATTTCCATCAATCTCGGCCCACGTTAACCAATGTGACGGTTGCTCTGTAGTATTAATGCTACTTATTGGTACTTATTTAGTACAATTTTCATACTAGTTCGTTCGGCAAGTTCAATAAGTGCGTATAAAAGAGTTTAACTGACTTCATTCAGTTTATTTTCCTTTTAGTTTCGTCTGACTATATTTTGAACTTGAACTTTTTTTTTATTATTATTAAGTGAAGCCTAAACGGTTTTTTCAAATCTTTGTCAGCTTTTTCAGTTCAATAGGTCTTTTCTAAGCCTATATTTATATGTCTCCTGTTTTATTCAACAGCTTATACAAGTTTTTACGCCGACTGCCATTCTTCGGTCAATTTCATTATATCCTTGTTTTTAAAGGGGGGGGGTCTATTGTCGCAACTTGTATTATTTTGAAATTATTTAAGTTTCTGCGTCCAAAAGTGTTTGTATTCTAAAAGCACTGTATTTTCCAGTTGATTTTTAGAGCACTTTTAGTTAAGTTTTGCGCCGCATTTTCTAGCCCTCATTTGTTCATAAAAATGCAATTTTTGGCAAGTTTTACCTTTTGGCAAAACTGGTTGAAAATTTTATTCTAAATTTAATTGCGATCCTTTTTACCAAGGAAAGATAGAAAATAATGCTATTGGCAAGGCTGAATAGCTTTGAATGCCATGCTCCGTATCTGCGGTTTATTGATAAGCTTGAGTCTGGGAGAATTACAAGAATGAATTTTATGTTCATTACTGCGAGTTTTTTTTTGTTGTGAAAGCTTATATTTTATTTTCAAATAAAATGTGGATACGTTTAGTTTCTGTTAGGGTTCGACATCTTGGGATTGGGATGTTTGGGTTGGCACAGGTAAAAACCAATTGTTTAAACTAGGGATCTCCTGTGCCAATTCGTTTTCTCAGATCCAATACATCGCTAGATTTAAAATTATTATCTTGAACAATGAATTGTGGTTTACTTGTGACGATGGGGTTAATTTTTGTCTTATTTTGAATGGATTTTGTCCTTGGTTTTTGCCTCCTGGTTAGTTTTTAGGTTATAATTTATTTTTATATTGCTTTTAATTTATTTTACCTCGCACTTTTTTTCCTTTCTAATCTTATTATAAGTTTTACTTTAATATTTATAGAACTTGATTATTGTCTTTATTTTTTATTTTATACTTTTTACTTTTTTCATATTGTAACTAATAATAAAAAAATTATTATATTATACTATAACTAATTTTAATAAGATTACAGCTAGCTTGTACATGTCGCGATTCATGTAAACTCTCGCTGCCTTTCCCATTATAACTATTTTTAAATTTCTTCAAAATAATTTTTTTCAAATTCGACTTTAAGTGTCATCTCAGAGAGTCAAAGGTCAGTAGATGCATTGCATGTACTTAACAACTAGAGACCAGCAGTGATTGAGCTCAACTCTAAATTTGCTAGCTTCCAATGACCCTATTTCAGTAAACTAACCTTCTTCGTTTTTTTTTTGTTTTTTTTTATTATTATAAAAGAAAATATAGATATTTCATTAGTGACTTTTATACTCGTTTGATTTTTATTTAATATTTATTCTTTATTTTTTTGTTATTATTGTTTTATTCCAATATTAATCTGCTGGGGGCTGCGCTTGTTCTGCCTTTCTCGGTTTCCTGGTCCGAGTTCTGGACTCCAAATTTTTGCTTTTCTTCTTTATAATAGTCGTAAGTTTTTCCGTGGTTTCTATAGTTTGGCTTACAAGGCTCCGATTCCGAGTGCTGTTTTGTAGC
This sequence comes from Artemia sp. Qi Xiang Cuo, assembly GCF_049724085.1. Lineage (NCBI taxonomy): Eukaryota > Metazoa > Arthropoda > Branchiopoda > Anostraca > Artemiidae > Artemia > Artemia sp. Qi Xiang Cuo. The sequence goes on from NC_142794.1 coordinate 43,293,038, forward strand.
CTCGTCAAATCTCTTTAATCGTTGTTTCTCTTGATGTTTGGTCTTTTTCATAAGTGTTTTGGCGACTTGTGCTGCTGACAAAGGAACTTCTTGCTGCCCCTTTGGTTTCTTTACGGTTCTCCATAATTTTTCTCTCAAAGAAGGTTTCCTTGACGATGGTCCAGGTTTAGCTATATCGATTTCTGTCGAAGAATTTTCGGTGTCACATTCTGTTAGCTCGCGTCTGGTAGATGGCGTTTCATCCAAAAGCCATATTTGCGCTACGACTTTACGTGAGTCTAACGTATGAAAATCAGATAATTCTTTGGTTTCTTCCAATTTTTCTTCCTCTTTGGATTTAACCTCTGGTTTATTATGTCTTAAACCATTAGGTTGTGTTTGAGGCTCTTCTATGTCGCTTTCATCGCCTGTATCCGATGAATATTGAACTCTTCTTTTTTTCTCTTGTTTGTTGTGGAAAGTTTGCAGCCAAGTCTGGGCTAAATTTTCCTTCCACTTCTCCCAACTGTTGTGGTCATTAAAAAGGTCATAAAATTCATATGGTCTTCTGATATATACTGGTGAGATCGTGTCTTCTATTTCTTCTTCTGAAAATATAGGCTCTGCTTTCCACAATTTTGAAAAATATCCCTTTTTCATTCTATTATGGTGTATTACTTCTTCCTTTTCCTTATGCTTATGTTTTAGAACATATATCAAGTTATTTGATAGAATTTTTGTAATCCTATAAGGTCCGTCCCATTTCGGTTTTAACTTTTTTTTCCTTCCAGGTTCGTTTTTTGAAAATAAACCAAATCTCCTAGACAGTAACTCGTTTTATTTTTGCTTGTTCTGTCATATTTTTCTTTTTGTTCTGTTTTCGCATCTTCCAGATTGTCTTTAAATTGTTCCATAGCTTTTTTCATTAACATTACCATCTCTTGATTATATGGGTCTAAGTTGTAATATATTCTGTTATTTTCTATTTTATTTAAACACATTCTGTGATATCTTATGTGTTGCAAAAAAATGGCGTTTATTTTAATGCATTTGAAAAATCCATATTTATTTAAAATACTAAAAAATGTAAATGTTAATCCCAATTTTAATTTTCATCTCTAGCATGTATTCCCAGCATGTAATCTAATTCCCTATGCTTACGTTCAACTTTCCCATTAGCTGCTGCAAGGTAAGACGAGGTAAACCATCGTCTAACCCCCAGATATTCTGTAATTTCGTCTAATAATTTGGCTCTAAAACATGGCCCATTGTCGCTAAGTAAAACTCTAGGTAAAACCCCGTGTTCCAAAAAAAAGGCAATTGACCAAAACTTTTGCAATGGTTTTTGTCTTTTCATCTTTAATTGGAAAAGCGTATAAATATGAATTAAAATGGTCGACTATGGTGAGTACACACCTGTTTCCTTTCCTCGAAACTGATAAACTTCCCCCGGATCCCCAAACGCTTAGTTAAATTATTTCTCTTACCGCTGGCGGGGTGGGGTATTACCTATTTCAGCCCTAGGGGTCTCCGATGGTGACTTTTGTTTGGCACCCTCTTGGCAGCTTTGTATAAAAGCTTTTACTTTTGAGAAACATTTTTGAAAATAAAAATTTCCCTTCAGCCTCCCCGTAGTTTTTGCTTCTCCCATGTGACAGCCAATCGTTGCATGTGCCATCTGTAAAACTTCTCCTTCCAGAGATTTTGGAATCACTTGAATAATTTTTAAGTCAATTTTTCTATATTCTTGTGATGGTCTATGGTATCTTACTAGAAGTTTTTTACTTTCGTCCAGATCAAAATTATCTAGGTCCTTTAAACAATGTTTCAAGTGCTCTGGCAGTTCTGTTCCTTTTGATAAAAAGGATTTCATTGCTAAACAAAAATCGTCTTTATTTTGATAATTTGAAATATTTTCATCAGACAGTATTTCTACCCCTTCCAGTTCGTTCTGGATGGTTGCTATCACATTTTCTTTATTATCTGGATTTCGTGATAAATAGTCTGGTAAAATATTTGTACGGCCCTTTATATATATTGGAGTATATGAATATGCTTGCAGACGTAGTATCCACCGTGTCAGCCGGGCTGAAGTATTTTGCATCTTATCTAGCCAAACTAATGATTTTTGGTCTACCCTTAAAATAAATTTTTTTCCCAGTAAAATTGTCGAAAATATTCTGTAAATACTATAACTGCTAAACACTCCCTTTCAACTGTCGAGTATTTTTTTTCTGCTTCCGTCAGTGACCTACTGGCGTATTGAACTATTGATTCTACTCCCTCAGAATTAATGTTTAATAATATGGCCCCTATACCGTACCCCGAAGCATCTGTTTGCAAACAGAAGTCTTGTGACAAATCTGGTAATTTAAGTATTGGTGCCAGTAATAGTTGCCTTTTTATTTCATTTAGCGCTTGTTTTGCGTCCTCTGGGCATTCAAATTTACCTGATTTCTTTAAAAGGTTCGTCAAAGGTTGTGCTATTGTGGCATAATTTTTAATATATCGTCTGAAATAGCTTAATAGCCCACAAACTGATCTGCAGCTTTTTTGATCTTTAGGAGGCTGTAAATTTTCTATGACTGTAAATTTTTCTGGATTTGGTGAAATAGTACCTTGGGTTATCAGGTGTTCAAGAAATACTAATTTTGGTACGACTATTTTTAGCTTTTCTGTTTGTAATTTTAAACCTGCTTTTTCAAACTTTCCCAACATTTTTCTAAGTCCGATCAGGTGGTCATCCAGGTTTTCGTTAAACAGAATTACATCATTTAAATAAGTCAAGGTATCTTTTTTCCTTCGTGGTTCGATATCTTTTAACACCAAATTCATTAGCCGACTAAAACAATTTGGACTAAATGATAAGCCAAATGGCATCCGTTCAAATGTGAATGTTCTCCCATCGTCTAAGATTACTGTAGCTTTATGCTTAGTTTCTGCATCTAAAGCGATTTGCCAATATCCTGCTATTAAATCAGAACTAGTGTAATATTTTGAACCCCCTAGCGCATCTAAAATCGAACCAATTCTTGGTAACTTCATTACGTCTTTAACCGTGATGACGTTTATTGCTCTAAAGTCTATACATAATCTCCAGGTACTATCTTTTTTTCTGACTATCACTTATGGAAAGAACCAGTCACTAATGCTTTCTTTAATTATACCCTGATCTTCCATTTCTTTTATTTGGCTTACTAGCCATGGCTTTAAATGATAAGGTGTTTTATACGGAGACTTTTTTATTGGAGGGCCGTCTGTTGATATCTTGTGCGTGATTAAGTGAGTTAATCCGTAATCTGATTTGTGTCTTGCAAAAGTCCATTTAAAATCCCAAAGAATATTTTCCACCCTAGTTTTTACGCTGTGCATTAAAGGCTTTAAATCAAATTGGTGCAAAAAATCCGTTGCCGTCAGTCTATAATCTTTTCGTAGTTTCGGTCTTACTAAGGATAAATTTTCCTGGCTCGAAGTGAAGTTGACGTTAAATTCTAGACTGCTCAGAGGTTTCATTTCTGAATTGGAAATCTTTTCTACTGATCCAAGTTCTACCTGGTTCAGTTTTATTTTATCATTACTTAGATTTGATAGTTTCAAGTATGTTATACCATTTTCAATTTTTATAACTTGATTTTCCACAAAAATAATTGGGTATTCTTGTATGGTGTACCCCCCTATCACGGCATCAATTGTTTTAACCTTTCCTTCTTTTTCATTTAATGTAGCTAGAACTTGAGCTGTCGTTCCCCCTTCTATTGTTTTTTTCCGCTTATTTTTAGGTTAAAATTCGAATCTTCACTTTCTTTTTTGTTGTTACGCAAATTTGCCTATTACTTTCATTTGCCTGGTTTATTGTGATTGTATTGGATATGGGTTCCCATACACTCCCATATTTTCTGATGGCATCTACTCCTAGAAAACAAGGAAATGGTAGCTGCTTGCATATTATTACTGTTACCGTTATTTCTTTATCCCCTGCACTAAATTTTAGTGGACATTCTCCCAAAATTGTCAGCTTGTGCCCTGTCACTGATGTTAGGGTATTTTGGCATCTGCTCACTCGATTCTTGACACTAGGAGGAAGCCTATTAAAGACTTCCTCTCGAATTAATGATTTAGATGTGCCTGTATCTAGTAAACATGGTAAATTTTGAAAACACTCAATTTTAAGACAACGCAGAATCGGTAGATTATTATTATTCACATTTGTATCGCAACATTTTAAACTATATAGGGGTCTTTGTAAGGAAACAGCTCTGTCGATCCTTACAGGCTGGTTTCTCCGTTTAAATGCCCACTGTTTGGCCAAAAATTTCTGGGATTATCCCAGTTTTCTTCAGCGCTGTTACTTTGACCCTGGGTATGCTAACCGTTTGCCTTCTAGGCTTAAATTCAGGAATATTATTAGGTGTTTGCCAAGTATTATTTGTTCCCTGCCTTCCTAAATTTCTGTCCTCCTTGGTTTTGAATTGGTGTCTTATCTTGTACGTCCCACCTTCTTTTCGTATTTTATGACAGCATTCTTCTGCATAGTGATTTTGTATGCCACATTTATTAAATATTTACCTATATTGCCTGATAATTTACCCTCTTACGTTGGGTCTTTATATATTTCTATATATTCTTGAGTTACCACCGTTTGCTCTGTAATTTTCCTCGGGAGGAGGTGGTGGGTTTCCATAATACTTGGTATTCCAAGTATTTAAAGATCTAATACCATGGAATTGGTCATCAAATGGGGAGGGGTCAGTCCATGGTGGGAAGGATTGGCCTTTCTCGTGCCTTTTTGGTTCACGATTCGGCTCCTCAAAGTTCATCCTCTTCTGTCCCCTTTCATATTTTTTACTTTCTTGGGCTCCTGTGATATTTATTTACATTTGATCAAATCTTGTTAGGGATTTGTTAATGTTGAATTCTGTTTTAACTGTAATTATACCCTCACCGAAGATATTATGGATTCACGATAGTATTAGTATTAATAACTTTTTCACCAACCCGTAGTTGAAATTTTATTGTTGTACTATTTGTACCCTCTTGTAATTTCCGTCTTTCCCTAATTGTAAACACACGGATCTACAAATTCTTTCGGCATATTCCCTGATACTAGTTGAGGTATCGAATGTCACTACCTCTGTTCTTAGCCTCTCGGAGATGCTTGTCTCAATGAATCTTGTTTTAAAAGATTCAATTAGAGTACTGATGTCCTTGGGCTCTCTTTCCTTAATTGCCTCAAAATGCTTAAGGGCGCTTCCCTTTAATCTGGCTGCAACACATTGCTCTTTGACCTTATCTTCAAACGACTCAGTTAGTTCATCGAAAATTTTTAATTTTTCGATACACTCATCTGCATCTGAATTTCCCTAGTATTCTGGTATAATTTTTGCAATTTCAAGTACTGTTGATAGGGAAGTCATTTTTTTCTCTGGTAAAACCATTCTATTTCAGTCTACTATTTTTATATAGCCTTCTCGACCCAGTTTTTCCAGCGACCACCAGTTGTTGTGACGTGTATTTTATGGTATTTGGGGGTTGTAGTCGTAGATACCTTTATTCTCCTTTTATAGGGGAGATAAACTCTGGCCCAAAGGTAATTAAACTTTGGTAGCGTGCCTTAGGCTATGACCGAACTAATGAGGCGTACTGTGCTAAAGCTTTCTAATTTAGCTAATTATTAATTTAGTAAAAATATATAAGACTCAAATATGAAGTTTTGAAATACCACTTTGTTATTAAGATAAGGAACATATCCTGCTAAATTCTGTTTAACGGGAAATTGAGAAATTACCACTTCCTAGCAAATACGTGGGAAGGTGTGGTTGATAAAAATGTATAAAAGATACATTTTATCGGAAGGAAAAATTTTTATACTAACTCTATGCCGGACTGACCTCTGGTCCGTTGTTTTAGAAATCAATTGGTCAGCAGACTATGTCTGCTGACCACGTGCCTCTGGATATGGGGTTTTCCCTAACTAAACGCTCCATGTTAATGGGCAGCCTGAACCTTATGAGGTGGGTGGAGCCCACCCCAGGGACTTTCAGTATCTAGGCAAGTCCTAGCTCTAACTGTATCCCAGGCCTAGGGTCGGATGGGCCTGCACCCCTCCCCCCAAAAATTTGACCGCAACAAAAACTATTATCCTGCGTAGGTTGACCTACCCCCCCCCCCTCTACCTTCCACGACCACCGTACGTCCCTGGACCGATTTCAGACCATCGAATGAACCTTATTGACGAGGGTGGAATACGACTCCTCACCTGGAACGTACTCACACTCAACTTTCCTGGAGCTAAATCAATGCTTGCCTATGAGCTAAAACGCTTCAATATAGCTGTGGCTGGCTTAACGGAAACCCGCCTTGTCGGAAGGGAGTCCGAGGATATTGGTGAAGGATATCACCTGATCTGGTCTGGTGACCCAAAAAGCAACACAAATGGTGTAGGCCTCGCGCTGAACGCTAGAGCCAAGAGATGCCTTCTCTCCTATAAACAAATTTCAGATAGAATACTGATGGCTCAGCTCCAGCACAAGCATGGAAAGTGGACAATTATTGTATGCTATGCTCCCACCAATCCTAGTCCTGCGTAAGTGACGGGTAAGTTCTAGGTAGAGCTCTCAGCGACCCTGTCTAGAGTCCCACCCCACGACATCGTCACTCTTCTGGGAGACCTTAAAACGACGGTAAATGACGGGGAGGGCGTGTGGAGAAGTGTTCTCGGCCCTGTGAGTCCAGATTCACTGAATGACAACGGACAAAGACTCCTCCAGCTCTGCAATATGCATAATCTGGTTATTTCAAACACGCTCTTTCAGAGACGAGATATACACAAATACACTTGGTATAGCAATGACGGCCAGACAAAGAAGATGATCGATTATGTTATGATCTTGAGTTACTGGCGCTCGTCGATAATAAAGTTTCGTACTTATAGGTCGACCGAGCTTAAGAACACAGACACGATGATGGTATTTAACACACACAGGCTATAACTCAGAGCAACAGGACTAGAGAAGTTGCCTCCCAAGCTTTATCTGAGCAGTCTGGCTGTATCCGAGATGCAACAGAAGAATGCTCTCGATATCTCTAGCCGGTTTAGCTGCCTCCAAGTTCTGGACGACCCGGAAGTAGCCTGGAAGTCTTTCAAAGATAATATACTCGATTCTGCTGGCAGAACCATTGGCCGCAGCAGACAAAAGAATAAACCCTGGGTATCCTAGGTGACTCTGTCCTTGATCGAGCTGCACTGGAAGGCCCGCTTACCAAAGAATATGCCAGAGTACAGACGACTCAATGGCCTGCGCAATAGCCGATTGGACAGAGAGAAGAAGGCCTTTCTTGGCAAGAAAGCCAGTGATCTTGAAGATGCCTCGAGAAAAGGAGACACCTGCTCCCTCTGCAAACACCTCCGCGAGCTGACGGAAGGGAAGACTTCCACCGTGAGTCGTGTTTTTTCTGCTGACGGAAGCATGCCAGATGACGATGCAGGCCAACTCTCTGCCTGGAGCAGTCACTTCTCAACGCTTCTGAATGCCGAGGCAGTTGCTCATCCCGACCCTGATCTGATTCAAGCAGCAATGACCACACCCGAGGCTACTTCCTACCTCATATCGCAACCGTTTACCACCTTTGAGATCCAAAATGCTGTATAACGGTTAAATAATAATCGAGCCCCTGGCGTCTGTGGTATTTCTGCAGAACTTCTCAAGTACGGGGGTGCAGTGATGATTCTGTGGCTCCAGATAATCTTCTCAGCTGTATGGACAACGGAAAGCATACCGAATGACTGGCGTGCTGGCATCATATTGCCGCTCTGGAAAAGTAAGGGCAGCCATCAAATCTGCTCCAACTATCGTGGGATCACGCTTCTCTCCGTTCCTGGTAAACTCTTCGCCATGTCACTCCTGGACAGGTGTTCCACCTTTTTGCGTAGAAAGAGAAGAGTCCAGCAAGCTGGGTTCATGCCCGGTAGGTCGACGACGGAGCCAATTTTCATTATGCACCAGTTGATCGACAACACGCGGGAGTTCCACCGAAACGCGTACATCGCATTCATGGACTTTAAGGCTGCCTTCGATTCTGTTGATCGCAGTTCACTTTAGCTGATACTAAGAACTACGGGTCTACCCAAGAAATATTGCTCACTTTTTGAAAAGCTGTATGAGGATACGGAAAGCTGCGTGCAAGTCAATGGAAGACGCAGTCCCACAGTCCCGGTGGAGACTGGCGTCCGGCAAGGTTGCGCCGCCACCTCGAGCTTTTGAACTGCGTCATAGACCATGTTATGGCCAGCACGATGAATCACCTTCAATTCGGTCTTCAGTTCGGAGACAGGGTACTCTCTGATGCTGACTTCGCCGACGACATAGCGCTAGTTGCGAGCACCGTCGATAAGATTACCAAAGCTCTCCAGGTGCTTTCAGAAGAAGTCTCGAAAGTTGGACTGAAGATCAACTGGCAGAAAAGCAAAGTTATGCTCCTTGAGCCCCCCACGTACCGTTCTACTGTAAAGGAAGTCAACATCGGAAGCAACCGAGTAGATGTGGTTGAAGACTTCACTTACCTGGGATCTATTCTGTCGAATGATGGCTTGATCACAAAAGAGCTTACATCTCGAACTGCCAAGGGTTCAGCACTTGTTGGGAGGCTTAGCAGCATCTGGCGAAAGCCAAACATAAGCCGATTTACCAAAATGCGCATCTACAATGCGTCAGTCAGCACCGTCCTGCTGTATGGAGCGGAGACGTGGCCAGCTGCCAAATATATCCTCAGCGCCGTCGATGTCGCTCAGACGAAACATCTCTGAAGAATCGAAAGACTTCACTGGACTGACCTCGTTAGCAACCAGACTCTCCTATCACGTACGGCTCAAACTCCTTTCTCAACGCAGCTTGCCCAGCGTACTGTTCGGTGGTACGGCCACCTCCTTCGCATGCCACGTGACGCCCCAGCACGGGTCGCATTTGACTTCGATCCCACCCTATACGGATGGAAACGACCCAGAGGACGCCCACACACTAGGTGGAAAGACAAAGCCGATGAATTCCTCACCCAAGCCCACATCCCGGTGGAAGAAGCTGCGATCTTGGCAAGCGAGAGGTCAACCTGGAGGCGCCTAGTCTCATCGTTCTCTACGCCGAACCCTCGGCAGGAGCCTCAAGTCAAGTAAGTCAAGTTGCCTTATAATCGTAAGTGTCTAAGTATCTTGTTTATATTTTTTGTTGTTTTATTGATACTTGTGGCCTACTTGGGACATCCAGTCCCAGTAGACAGATTATAGCCGATTATACTATATGGTAAATGAATAAAAGTATTGTATTTTAGACGACCTCTCTACGATCTATTTTTAGCCTCTCGAACATACTCAGTCGGTACTGTTGTGAAGCGTTATTTATGGTATTTGGGGGTTGTAGTCGTAGATGCCTTTATTCTCCCTTTATAGGGGAGATAAACTCTGGCCCTAAGGTAATTAACCTTTGGTAGCGTGCCTTAGGCTATGACCGAACTAATGAGGCGTACCGACTGAGTATGTTCGAGAGGCTAAAAATAGATTGTAGAGAGGTCGTCTAATATACAATACTTTTATTCATTTACCATATAGTATAATTGGCTATAATCTGTCTACTGGGACTGGCTGTCCCAAGTAGGCCACAAGTATCAATAAAACAACAAGAAAATATAAATAAGATACTTAGACACTTACGATTATAAGGCAAGGTCCCAAAGTATTTCTAAAACAACGGACCAGAGGTCAGTCCGGCATAGAGTTAGTATAAAGATTTTTCCTTCCGATAAAATGTATCTTTTATACATTTTTATCAACCACACCTTCCCACGTATTTGCTAGGAAGTGGTAATTTCTCAATTTTCCGTTAAACAGAATTTAGCAGGATATGTTCCTTATCTTAATAACAAAGTGGTATTTCAAAACTTCATATTTGCGTCATATATATTTTTACTAAATTAATAATTAGCTAAATTAGAAAGCTTTACCACATATAAATAATACATTCACTTATTACGTCATATATGGTTACAACCTATACGATTATACCGTCATTCATCAAACTTATACACATGAAAATGCATTTTTTTTTGTCAAAATTGAATCTATTTTAAAAACTATTTTTTTTTAATTACAAAAAACACTAGATGTAGCAATTTCTTTTAAAATGAGCCATTATACAGCTTTCTACGATTTCCCAGTGCACCGCTATCTGAGGAAAAGAAAGAAAAAAATCCCAAACATGGAGAATATCGTGGTTGTAGCCACTTTTCCTAATTGTCAAGCAAAAATAATTTATTAGTTGTTCTAGCCAAGAAACGGTAAAATTCCTAAATAGGAATTTTTGACTAGGCGGTTCTAATAGTTTACTTCTTGTCTTGGTCTGGCTCTATTTTTAGGAGTCATGGGTTATTTTAGTTTTTACTATGGGGCATGATCGTCTCTTACTAGGTTGTTAGCTACCGCTGCAACCCGGATTTAATTGGATTTCAGTTAGGATTGGCTATAGTTTGTTCTTTAACATGAACATCATTAATCAGATACGTTAATATATTCTATATTGTCTACTGGTTAAGGTAGTGGGCAATCATTCAGTTAGGTAGTGTTCGATTCCCGGTATGGGATTTTTTTTCGAAGATGATTTCTTAGGGAAAATAATTAAAACTAACTTGCGTTGTATTATCTTATCTAAAGATTAGCATGTGTTGCATCATCCTCTATATGATGATATTTTAGTTACCATGAGCTAGAGCTCGTTCCTTATTATAATTTAATAAAAAAAAACAAGTTTTTTAACTGAAAGTAAGGAGCGACATTGAAACTTAAAACGAACATAAATTATTCCGTATGTGAAAGGGGCTGTCCCTTCCTCAACTCCCCACTCTTTGCACTAAAGTTTGACTCTTTCTCACAACTCTAATTTATAAAACAATAAAACACTTTAGCATAAAGAGCGGGGTGTTGAGGAGAGGACAGCCCCTTTCATATATGGAATAATTTCCGTTCGTTTTAAGTTGCAATGTCGCTCCTTACTTTCAGTTGCAAAAGGTTCCATTGTAACTGACCCCCCATGTCCCTGCACCCCCCTCAACTGACCCCCTGGAACTGACCCCCCGTGCAACTGAACCCCGGTGCAACTGAACCCTCGTGCTACTGAATACTCAGGCAACTGAACCCCCCTTTAACTGAACCCTCGTGCAACTCAATCCCCGTGCAACTGAACCCCATTTAACAAAACCCCCGTGTAACTGAACCCCTATGTAACTGAACCCCCATGTAACTGAACTCCCGTGCAACTGAACCCCCGTATAACTGAACCCTCGTGCAACTGAACCCTCGTGCCACTGAACCCCGTGCAACTGAACCCTCGTGCTACTGAACCCTCATGCAACTGAACCCCCTTCAACTGAACTCTCGTGCAACTCAACCACTGTGCAACTCAACCCCATTTAACTAAACCCCCGTGTAACTGAACCCCTATGTAACTTTAACTGTGTAACCATGTAACCATGTAACTGTGTGTTAACAGACAGAACTGAAGAGTGAAAAATGATGAAAGAGAGGAGTAATACCGAACTCTCAGCTACCATTCTCGGGAGACATCTGACAGTTTATAAGTGACCATGGAATTCCTGTGTTGTTTTAAAGTCACTTTTTTTGAATAGGCAGCGTGGCGGCAGAGTGTACCTGGTGACGATAGATCACATCAGTCCAGTTTTTGTCAGGAAAAAATTACTCAGTTATAAATTATTGCTCCCGCTAGCATTATGCGCTTCTAGGTCCGGGCGTAGGGACCTAGTGGGAAATCCGGGCCTGAGCGTGCATATATTTCCTTTTGGTGAATTGACTTTCCCTTTAAGCACTATTTGAAATTTCCAACTTAATACACAAATCCCTTTTTGAGATATGACATTTTGAAAATCTGCATGCACATAGTGTCTTTTGATTTAGTTCAAGTTCCACCTCAAATACCCTCATTCTGTAAAATTTTCAGTTTGATATGCGTAGCCTTAATAGTGCTAGTTTAATAGTAGCAGAGGTCGTAGTAGGAGCAGTAGAAGTAATAATAGTGTTGAATCAGTAGTAGTATCAGCTGTATTAATAGCAGTAATAGCAGGTAGATGCTCAAGAAGTTTAATCTTAATACGTTAAGACGTTCCAAAAAAATTGCTGATACACCAGTAACAGAAATCTGCCTGTTATTAAATTTTACCACTCTTCAAAATTTTAAGGTTTTCATAGAAGGGACGGTCGTAAAAACTATGGAGGAGGCTCTTTTAATTAAAAATGGAAAGTTCAAGTTCAATTTTGAAGAATCAAAGGTAATGACAGGTCAATCAGCCCTTCCATCTTAACCGACATCCCCCCTCCAAATATATCGGATCAAAATAAAAATAAACATTTTGTTCAAAATAGGCTGAAGATCAAATAACCATACCTTTGGGGTTAACAACCCAACCAGCAGCATCTGGGGCAAGGGCTGTAAGTTAAGCTAGTTGCTTATTGCTAACACGTAGAGTTTTTGTAGAAAACATTTTGTATGATTTTAGACGGGGGGGGGTCATTTGATTGGAAATCAAAATTTCCAGTGCACTTTTCAGAGTTAAAAGTGATCGGAGGGCTTCCACCCCACCTTATTTTTCCCCAAATACATCCGATCTAAATTTTGGGACGGCCATTTTATATAAATCTGCACATAAAGGTCTGGAAATTCTTAGATTAACAATATTATTCCCTTTTTCCCTAACCTATCTGTATAAACATTGAGGCCACCTTTGTATAAACAGTTGGTACGGGTTTAACGAGCTGAAAGAATGATTAAAAAGGGTACAGGGTTCTCCTTCGTATAAACGTCTGAAGACTGCACAAGGGGGAATGCAATGTTGTTGTCCGATAATTCCAATTGTCGGATATAAGGTCTTTATAAAGTCAAGCTAAGTTCCAAGGAACTCTAGGCTGAAAAAGGGAAGCACAAAAGGCTCTCTTAACGTTGACTTCTTGGTCAAGGTTCCTTCCACTCTTTGAACCCTCGGTTATTCGAAGTTCCTTCTACAAGTTTAAAATTTCTGGGAAGAAATTAATTTTAGCTTATTCTAACCTTAAAAATGCTGTTTTTGTCCAAATGGCTCAAGCCTTGGCTAAGTGAAAATACTACCCAATTATAAACCCAAATCACCAACTTATAGCAAAATGTTAGACTTCAGCATTAGTTGTTATTCTTGTCTCCTACATATGTATTAAAGTTATCTCCAAGTGACAGAAATCTTTTAGAGGTTTTTCTTCTTATTTAATTTTATCTTCAACCTTTTATCTCCAAGGGGAATTCAGACAGACAGTGGTAGCCTAAATTAATTACAAAGTAAAACACTTACTCGTTTTTAGTTCCAAAAAAGACTACCCTGTTTTCGTTCCCGAAACCCTACTTTAAGTTTTGTCTTGTTTTGTCATTCTTGTCTCTCATTGGCCAGACCAGTTTTGATGTAATCCTAATAATAGTTCTTTGTTCAAAAAGTTAGTTTCCGCTTTCTCTATTAAAAACTCAGTTTTGTCATGTGATTATTGTCACGTGTATTTGTATTTGCATTTTATGGACCTTGTTGGATCAAGGGTATTCTTATTCAAATCTAATGTTAGGTTTGTTTTCCTTACACAAAGAAAATTAATACTTCGTTACTTTTATCATTACTCAAAAGTCATAGTTTGCTATTTTTACAATTTAGTCAGGTTATGATGGCTTTCTCACATTCTCACAACCTCCCACACTTAAAATTCTTAGTACAGTTATTTTTTCTTAATGAAACCATAACTTTGCCAAGAATCAATTTAATTCAATTTCTTCTTGTTCCACAGTTACATGAAAGCCTTGAGACTTTTGTTTCCTATAGTCTAACCATAGTTTTCTCTAAGTTTTGAATATTATTCCTATAGAAAGTAGTCCTAATAAAGAGATACATAGATTATAGGTATTAAGAATAAATGTCCAGTAGCTAGCTATTTTCCTTCCTCTTTCGTCTCTTAAGGAGGTGTGCATTTTTCTTAGTTCAGCTATGCCAATCTGCGTCTTGGAGTTGTTCTGGAAATATATAGAGATTAAATCTTCAAATTCTTTGTCCCGTTCGTTTTCTATTCTAGCTATGGATAGGTTCCCTTTTAAACTAATTATAGATATGTTTGAAGGTGCCATTTATTTTGTAATCTTTCCCCTATACATCCTGTTTATTTTTAACATCTCTGTAGTTAGAGAACATTCTTCTGGCAATTCCACTATTGAGCTGCCCTTTATATATGTGAATTTACTGTTTTTCTCTGTTTTGCATTCGAAATGTATTCTTATTTCATTTTTATAAGGAGATGTGATTATATACTTTTCCCTTCCAATTCTTTGGATTAAAATTTTATTTTCCTTTATAATTTTGGTTTCACACGCTTTATTAATTAATGCATTATTTTCCATGTAGTTTGCTAAACTGCAGGAGTTCATTTGTGTGCTTCTAATTAGAAGTTGTTGGTTGCATAATAGTGGTATACCCTTTAAGTTACATTCTTTTTTATATTGTAATCTTCTAAGAAATATCTCGTTTGATCTTTACTCAACCCAAAAAAATCTAAACTCGTTTTCTATTTGAAAAAAATACGAAGTGTTTGACACTGGAAATGGAATGCTTAACAGTTCGAACATTCTGAACCCATCTTGTTTATTTGATACTGATAAATCACAAATAACCAACAATTTCAATTGTTGTGTCGCCAAATTGCAGCTAGTCGATTTATAAAGTTCCAGTAAGCCGTAACGTCTATAATTAACCGATATTCCATAGCCTACTGGTAGTGAATTTTCAATTTCGAAAATTGTCCTAAGCATGTCTGCTGGATCTGTAACAATAAAAGGGAAACTCTTATTTTCGGCTTGAAGAATAGAAAGGATTACTGTTTCTATTTTCTTTACTAACCTTTTCATTTGGATTGGACTTTTTTTCACTTCTTTGTTTATCTTTTTAAGTTGTCTTATATTTACTAACCGTCATTCATAAGTTTTTAACTCGTGTAACAAAGGGATGTTTTTATATAATTCCGTTACCACTAGATAGGGTCTCCTATAAGAATAATTTTTTTTGATGAACACTCTTGAATGACATACACGAGATTATTAGGTAAGATTTTGATTTCTAATTTTTTTTTGTATTATGCTGCTTGGCCTTTTTGGGCCTTTTTTTCACTAATACATATTTGTTGGCTGAAAAATACGTCTTGAATCGAGATAAGATACCCATTCATCCTCCGAACAGAACCCCTCCCAATTATCCGTGCTAGTGACTCCTGTTTCATAGTCCTAGTCTTCTCCGTGCTAGTGACCTTCATAGTCCTAGTCTTTTCCATGCTAGTGACCTTCATAGTCCTAGTCTTGTCTGTGCTAGTGACTCCTGTTTCACAGTCCTAGTCTTTCTGTGCTAGTGACCTTCATAGTCCTAGTCTTGCCAGTGCTAGTGATCTTCATAGTCCTAGTCTTGTCTGTGCTAGTGACTCCTGTTTCATAGTCCTAGTCTTTCCGTGCTAGTGACCTTCATAGTCCTAGTTTTGTTCGTGTTAGTGACTCTTGGTCACACTAAATCTACTACTAATGGTTAACCTATATCTACAAAACTATGGAATCTTGGCCAGTGCCTTCCGGCGGTTCCCTAGCCATTGCTCGGAGGCCACAGTACCTTCGGCAATATTGCCTTAAAAATTTTTTGGGGTCAGTTTATAGGTGTTGGAGCTAAACAATATTTTGCTTTGTGGCCTGTTTCACCACAGCGGATACAAGTTGGAGGTTTTTCACATTCTGATTGTCTATTTGGACCCCCGCAAGTCCCGCATTTTATGCGAGCATTTTTGCTTTCACTAAATTTATACCTGCCATAACTATCCCTAGTTGGTCTTGACATATCTTTCTTTTTATGAATGTCTAAGCTCGTTGCGAATCTTTGTATTTCTCCCTGTGTATAACAAATAGTTTGCTGCAGAAATAGGTTTTGAAGCCTACTTGTGACTGTGGCATCTCTATATCGCCCTTCTAGAGCGTTTATTCTAGACTGTGCTTGTCGTAGTGTACTTTCTAACTATTGAATTTTAGTTTCATTTGAACTCACGATGGGTCTATTCTTTTCAACTCTTACTTGAGGAAACGCTTTGACCCCTTATAGTGCTTTAAGTCACTAAAATGAGTCTATTTATAAATTTTGTCAGAATTTTCTCAGTACCTCGATTTAAATTTACCCTCAAGTTTAGTATTATAATTACACACACTTAAGGATGATTAACCTATGGCCCTATTTAAGTAAATTATAGACGATTCGGATACTAGAACTTCTAGCAAAGAGAAACAGAGGAAAGAAAATAATCTTAGGAAGGTAAAAGGCTGTCTAAACTTCCCTTTAAGGTCAAAAATTTCTTTAATGAACACTTTTTCAAACTTTTCTGTCTCTGATAGGTTTGGAAAACTGAACACACACTTTCTTGTGAGGAACACAGGACTAAATTTAACCAAATTTTTTAAATTTTATTAATCCTCCCCTACTTAAACGAAAGTTGCACCGAACTTGAGTACCGCTGCGACCAGTTGTAAGGTTGCCCCTACTATCAGGGCTGAAATTTGGCAGCGTATTATAAACTGAGGCTTGTTGGTAAGATCGGTACTCAGAATTCAGTGGCTGATTTTATTACAAAAGAAATAAAAGGAAAAATATTGTAATTCTAATTATTTTGAATACTTCTAAACTTCTTCTAGGTCTGATGTCTATGGTCTACTTGTTCAGTCCACAAATTTTTACCGAAAAGAAAAGGATCAAGTTAATTCTAGGCTATCGAATGTTTATAATAAAAAGAGTTACACTTGAATAGCTAGTCAAGGCTTGAGTCCTGGGGTATTAAAATCCTTTAGTTCAAACTATTGCTAAGCTAAGCTAGGAATAACCGTACTTGCTTTTATATTAATTTACATTAATCCAAACCAATAGGTCTTCTTATTATATCTTGGAAAAGGGGTTGGTGTTCCTTGGACCTTTAGTAAGCTTTAACTTTAGCAGGGATAACTCTCAATTGAATATATCTGGACATAAAGGTCTGGAAATTCTTAGATTGACAATATTTTTCCCTTTTTCCCTAACCTATCTGTATAAATATTGAGGCCACCTTTGTATAAACAGTTGGTACGGGTTTAACGAACTGAAAGAACGATTAAAAAGGGAACAGGGTTCTCTTTCGTATAAACGTCTGAAGACTGCACAAGGGAGAATGTAATGTTGTTGTCCGATAGTTCCAATTGTCGGATATAAGGTCCTTATAAAGTCAAGCTAAGTTCCAAGGAACTCTAGGCTGAAAAAGGGAAGCACAAAAGGCTCTCCTAACGTTGACTTCTTGGTTAAGGTTCCTTTCCCTCTTTGAACCCTCGGTTATTCGAAGCTTCTTCTTCAAGTCTTAAATTTCTGGGAAGAAATTAATTTTAGCTTATTCTAACCTTAAAAATGTTGTTTTTGTCCAAATGGCTCAAGCCTTGGCTAAGTGAAAACACTACCGATTTATAAACCCAAATAACCAACTTATAGTAAAATGTTAGACTTCAGCACTAGTTGTTATTCTTGTCTCCTATATACGCATTAAAGTTATCTCCAAGTAACAGAAATCTTTTAGAGGTTTTTCTTCTTATTTAATTTTATCTTCAAACTTTTATCTCCAAGGGGAATTCAGACAGACATTGGTAGCCTACCTTAATTACAAAGTAAAACACTTACTCGTTGTTAGTTCAAAAAAAACTACCATGTTTTGGTTCCCAAATCCCTATTTTAAGTTTTGTCTTATTTTGTCATTCTTGTCTCTCATTGGTCAGAGACCAGTTTTGATGTAATCCTAATTATAGTTCTTTGTTCAAAAAGTTAGTTTCCACTTTCTCTATTAAAAACCCTGTTTTGTCATGTGATTATTGTCGCATAATGTTCTTGCCTTTGACCTCTCGAGTTTGAAGTGGTCCGGTATTTGTATTTGCATTTTATGGACCTTGTTGGATCAAGGGTATTCTTATTCAAATCTAATGTTGGGTTTATTTTCCTTACACAAAGAAAATTAATACTTCGTTACTTTTATCATTACTCAAAAGTCATAGTTTGCTATTTTTACAATTTAGTCAGGTTATGATGGCTTTCTCAAATTCTCACAATATAAAGGGTTCAGAAGTGACCTAAAGCGTTGTAAAAATCTTATAGTGCTTATGAGTGATCTAAAGCGTTTTATGTGATATAAAGGGATTGATTTTACCTAAAACGTTATAAAAGACCTATATTGCCTATGAGCGATCTAAACCGTTTATAAGTGATGTAAAGGGTTTCGAAGTGACCTAAAGCGTTATAATAGAGCTGAAAAGCTTATGAGCGATCTAATGCGTTTATGAGTGACACAAACGTGACGTAAAGAATTATAAAAGACCTAAAGCACTTATGAGCGATCAAACCGTTTATAAAAGATCTAAAGGTTTTAGAAACGCTCTAAAGGGCTATAAGAAACCTAAAAAGCTCATGTGCGATCTAAAGCATTTAAAGGTGATTAAACGGTTTAGAAGTAACACAAAAAGTGTTAAAGTGTTACAAAAGACCTAAAAAGCTTATGAGCGATCTATAGCGTTTTTACGTGATATTAATGGTTTTTTCAGTAACCTAAAGCATTATAAAAGACCAAATACCTTATGAGCGATCTAAAGTGTTAAAAAGTTATATGAAGGGTTTAGAAGTGATCTAACGTGTCATAAAAGACCAAAGATGCTTATGAGTGATCTAAAGCGTTTATAAGTGATATAAAGGGATTAGAAGTGACCTAACGCGTTATAAAAAATTTTAAGTGCTTGCGGCCGATGGATCTAAAGCGTTATAAAAGAGCTAAAGGTTTATGAGCGATCTAAAGCGTTTATAAGCGATATAAAAGGATATAAAAGCGATATAAAAGCGATATAAAAGGATTAGCGATATAAAAGGAGAAGTGACCTAGACCGTTATAAAATAACTAAAGTTATAAAGAGCGATCTAAAGTGTTTATAAGAGATATAAAGAGCTTAGAAGTGACCTAAAGAGTAAAAAATGAAGTGCTTATCAGCGATCTAAAGTGTTTATAAGTATTACAAAGGGTTTGAAAGGGTTTATGAAGGTTAGAAATAACCTAAAGCGTTATAAAAAAATCTAAGCTGCTGATGAGCGATCTAAAGCGTCTATAAGTAACATAATGAGTTTATAGGTGATCCAAAGTGCTTTACAAGACCTAAATCGCTTATGAGTCATCTAAAAGGTTAATAAGTGATATAAAGGGTTTAGAAGTGACTTAAATTGTTATAAAAGACCTAAAGTTCTTATGAAAGATTTAAATCGTTTATAGTTAATATAAGGGGTTTAGGTGTGATCTAAAGCGCTATAAAAGATTTAAAATGCTTATGAGTGATCTAAAGCGTTTATAAGTGATACAAGGGGTTTTGAAGTGACCTAAAGCGTTATAAATAACCTAAAGTGCCCATGAGTGATCTAAACCGTTTATAAGAGATAAAAAGGATTTAGAAGTGACCTAAAGCGCTATTAAAGACCTAAAGTGCTTATAAGTGACCTAAAGCGTTTATAAGTAAATATTAAGGGTTTTTTAAGTAACTTAAAGCATTATAAGAAACCAAAGTTCTTATGAGCGATCTAAAGCGTTAATAAATTATATTGAGGGTTAGGAAGTGATTTAAAGCTCTATAAAACCCCTTAAGTGCTTATAAGTGATTTAAATCGTTAATAAGATATGTAAAGGGTTTAGAAGTGACGTAAAGCGTTATCAAAACACCTAAGGTGCTTGAGTGTTCTAAAGCGTTTATAAGTGATATAAAATGATTAGAAGTGGTTTAACGCGTTATAAGAAGTTCAAAGTGCTTTTGGGCAATCTAACGTCTTTTTAAGTGATATGAAAGGTTTTGAGGGGATCTACCGCGTTATAAAAGACCTAAAGTTCTTATGAGATATCTAAAGTATTTAGAGGGATTAGAAGTGACCTAAAGCTTTATAAGTGATCTAACGTGCTTATCAGCTATCTAAAGTGTTTAAAAGTAATTTTGACCTAAAGTGTAATAAAAAGACCTAAAGTTCTTACCAAAGACTTAAATTGTTTATAGTTGATATAAGGGTTTTAGAAGTTATTTAAAGCACTATTAAAAATCTGAATAGCTAATGAGTGACCTAAAGCGTCATAAAAGACCTAAAGATATAAAAGACCTAAGTGATATAAGGGGTTTTGAAGTGACCTAAAGCGCTATAAAAGACCTAAAGTGCTTATTATATCTAATCATAAAAAATGATTAGAAGTGACTTAACGCGTTATAAGAAGTTCAAAGTGATTTTGGGCATTCTAACGTCTTTTTAAGTGATTAATTAAAAAAAAAACTTTCCGAAAAATAAGTTTTTCAAAGAAAAGTAAAGGAAATTTTAAACTTAAGTTAATGAGATAAAAATACCTGTTAAAATTCAAACTCAAAACGACCAGAAATTACTATTAAAGAATAAATGAAACCCAAAACGAACAGAAATTAAATAAACAATCATAGCAAAAGTAGAAATGGGGGTACCAGCACAGAACGAACACCCTGCTGCCATCTACAATTTAGTCTAACTCTGTCAGCACACCAAATAAGGGCATGGAATCCCCAGGGAGAATGATTGCGTAATCGGTCAATGACCTCTTTTTCCAAGGTCGATTTATTTGATGTTTCTACGTGTAATAACTCCGGAACGAAGGTTGCACATGCGCATTGAATTCTAACGGGAACAATGTTATTGATCTAGGACTCGAGGGGGAGGTGAATTTCCGAGAACTTGATTGCGTAATCGATTGAGAATTTTATTGATCCGATAACGGGAAACAGTTATATCACATGTTTCCTTCTCAGCCAATCAGCGAGTCGGTTACATATCCCTTCTCAGCCAATCAGAGGGCTTTGTTTACATAGTAGCGGCGGAGGGAATATAAAGAAAGGATTTTTGTTATAGTTTTATTAGTCTTTGCATAGAATTCAAAGGAGTGAGAAGAAGAACAGTTTGACTTTACTCATTTGGATATATATTAATGTTGATGACGATAAGTGGAATGTTTACCCTATTAGAAGTTGATAGTGGAGTTGATGATAATAGTACAATAGCACCAAATATTGCAGTGGAAATCACGAAAGGATCACGGCTTTGTCTGGAATGGGATGCAGTATATGCAAGATATGTGATATCCTTGAGCAAATTTAAAATGGAGGATCAATTATGTTTCGCCGCAAAAGTTGATATAGCACATTTGAATAGACTTCAGTGTGCTTTAAGTGCATTAATGAAACATATCGAAGACAATAAACTCTATCGCTAATTGTATATGCATAGTATTATTGATGTTGTTGTTGTAATTATTCAATAAAATTGTTTCGAAATCGAAAATGTTCCCTTTCTTTTCTGGTCAGGTTAGGCTAACGAATTAGGGTCAGTCTAGAGTGAATCCAAATGATTTACCAGCACTAGTGGTTCACGTCAGATGCCTATACACCGAAAAAGAAGACATCTAAAGTGTAGAATTAAGACACTGTTGTATACATTTTTTTTTATTAATAGACAAATTCACATACATTTTTTTAAAGCACTTTACTCATAGGACACTAAAATCATTTTGATTTATTTTCAAAGACAGCACTTATCACAACGGTTCATTATTCATGTCAACTATGATAGGGGTTTTACATCTTCCACACTTAAGACGGAATACATTCGCACATGTGCTTATGGTCAACAATTCGAACATTGTAGACCTGCATTTACGACAAAATGGGCTATTTCAAGCCTGAGGGGTATATTCAATAGGAAATTTCAAAGATTTATCCTGAAAGAAGATAAAACATAATTAGAAGCTATAGGTTCACACAAAGGGTGAAACAGTTTGAGACATTTTAGAGGATGATTTGGGGTGAAACTCTGTGGTCGTTATAATTGATTTTGAAATAAGAAATTTTTAAAAACTTGAAATTTTTTGCAATTAAAAACGAACAAAAATTAATTAAAAAAATTTCCGAAAAATATGTTTTCAAAGAAAAGTAAAGGTCATTTTAAACTTAAGCTCAGCAGATACAAATACCTTTAAAATTTAAACTCGAAACGACCAGAAATTACTATTAAAGAATAAATGAAACCAAAACGAACAGAAATTAAATAAGCAATCATAGCAAAAAAACAAACAACAAATAATAATATAAATGAATAAATAGATCTCAAAGCGAGTAATGCTTAGATTTAATATGAATATCAAGCTTAAAATGAAAAAAATATTTTCCTATTGAACTATAAATGAAACTTAAAACGAACAGAAATAAAATAAAAAATAAATGCAAATAAACATACTATGGATATTAATGTAAATTAATAAATAAATCTTAAAACGAGTGAAACTTAAATTGAATATACAAATCAAGCTTGAAATGAACAAAAACCCCTCAAACAAGTAAACTTGAACATCCCCCTCCCGTGGCCATAGAAAATAGAAAAGTTCAAGTTCTATTCTGAATTTTACCAAAGAACATAATTCAATTCTAATTTCTCCAGAGAAAATAAAAAGCTTCCACTTCAGGTTACAGATATCTATTTACAGATCTGGATATCTCGTAATGTCTAAGGACTGCTAAAAATATTTATTTTTCTAGCAAAAAATATAGTTTATTCTAAACAAATGATACCCACAAATGGATGCGGGCTCGGGGGGTATGGGTCCCAAATCTCTGATCGACCTAGACTTACGGTGTAATTAGAGAGAGAGAGAGAGAGAGAGAGTGAGAGAGAGAGAAGAGAGAGAGAGAGAGAGAGAGAGAGAGAGAGAGAGAGAGAGAGAGAGAGAGAGAAGGGAACCACAATTAAGATAGAGCGATGAAGAGGGGGGTGGGGGGGTGATTTTTGAAATTACATAAATGTAATTTTAATTATGACATAATTTTACGAGAAATTGTAAATTTTGCTCGAGTGTTACAAGTGTGTTTAAATTTTAGTTCCATGATGCTAAATCCATTTAACACTTCCTTGGATTTGAAATAGAAAGCCAGAAACGTAAAGTGGGATTTTTGAAAATGCACAAATGTAATTTTTATTTTCTACGACAAATTAGGAATTCTGATTGAATCTTATGTTTATGCTTATACTTTAGTTCCATGAAGATAAAGCAAGTTGACAATTCCTTAGAGATGACATGTAAACCTAGACATAAAGTAGGATTTTCAAAAAATTACAAAATATAATTTTTATTTTTGACTTAATTTTTTAAGAAAAGTCCTAAATTTTCATCGAAAGCTACGACTGAGTTTATATGTTAGTTTCAAGAAGCTAAGGCAGGTGACACTTCCCTGGATTTGACTTATAAAGCTCGAAACGTAAAGTAGGATTTTTGAAAATGCACAAATGTAATTTTTATTTTCTACGACAAATTAGGAATTCTGATTGAATCTTACGAAAATGAAGAATTCATACACATTTTCAACTAGCTAAGAGTGAGTGTTTTAAATATGAGCCATTCTGTTGCGAAAACACACAATTTTAATTCTAACATAATTTTACGAGAAATTGTAAATTTTGCTCGAGTGTTACAAGTGTGTTTAAATTTTAGTTCCATGAAGCTAAATCCATTTAACACTTCCTTGGATTTGAAATAGAAAGCTAGAAACGTAAATTGGGATTTTTGAAAATGCACAAATGTAATTTTTATTTTCTACGACAAATTAGGAATTCTGATTGAAGCTTATGTTTATGCTTATACTTTAGTTCCATGAAGATAAAGCAAGTTGACAATTCCTTAGAGATGACATGTAAACCTAGACATAAAGTAGGATTTTCAAAAAATTACAAAATATAATTTTTATTTTTGACTTAATTTTTTAAGAAAAGTCCTAAATTTTCATCGAAAGCTACGACTGAGTTTATATTTTAGTTTCAAGAAGCTAAGGCAGGTGACACTTCCCTGGATTTGACTTATAAAGCTCGAAACGTAAAGTAGGATGATTGAAAATGCACAAATGTAATTTTTATTTTCTACGACAAATTAGGAATTCTGATTGAATCTTACGAAAATGAAGAATTCATACACATTTTCAACTAGCTAAGGGTGAGTGTTTTAAATATGAGCCATTCTGTTGCGAAAACACACAATTTTAATTCTAACATAATTTTACGAGAAATTGTAAATTTTGCTCGAGTGTTACAAGTGTGTTTAAATTTTAGTTCCATGAAGCTAAATCCATTTAACACTTCCTTGGATTTGAAATAGAAAGCTAGAAACGTAAAGTAGGATTTTTGAAAATGCACAAATGTAATTTTTGTTTTCTACGACAAATTAGGAATTCTGATTGAATCTTATGTTTATGCTTATACTTTAGTTCCATGAAGATAAAGCAAGTTGACAATTCCTTAGAGATGATATGTAAACCTAGACATAAAGTAGGATTTTCAAAAAATTACAAGATATAATTTTTATTTTTGACTTAATTTTTAAAGAAAAGTCCTAAATTTTCATCGAAAGCTACGACTGAGTTTATATTTTAGTTTCAAGAAGCTAAGCCAGGTAACACTTCCCTGGATTTGACTTATAAAGCTCGAAACGTAAAGTGGGATTTTTGAAAATGCACAAATGTAATTTTTATTTTCTACGACAAATTAGGAATTCTGATTGAATCTTACGAAAATGAAGAATTCATACACATTTTCAACTAGCTAAGGGTGAGTGTTTTAAATATGAGCCATTTTGTTGCGAAAACACACAAAAGTTAGAAAAAATATAAAATATTCCTTTATTACTTCTGCAATAAGGGTAAAAATGAAGAATTCATACACATTTTCAACTAGCTAAGGGTAAGTGTTTTAAATATGAGCCATTCTGTTGCGAAAACACACAAAAGTTAGATAAAACCGGTTTGTTTTCGAGTTTACACAGCGTAAACTTGAGTTTTTTCTGTGCTGTAGTACAAAAGTATCAATTAACTGATAAATAAAGACAAACGGCTATCCCATGAAAGCTAGCAGCAATGTTAAGCATAAATAACTCCAGGGTGATAAAAGGGTAGGCCTACTTCCTTGTTAGCTAGGACACACTAGAGAATTTGTATAGCGAAGATCAGACAATAAGCGGTTTTTACGGTCTGTATACCAGACAGTTAGCTTCGGCTCAGTTGAATCTACGTTGTACCTACGTTTTTATTAAATATTTGATATAAAAAGAAGGTATTTTGATGAATTAGGTTAGGTGTTTAATATAATGCGTTCTGGGCGGCTTCCCCCATAAAAACTTCCTTCATGGAAAGATCCTGCCATATAACCCCTGACCCTCCCCCCCCCACCTACCAGAAAAAATCCCCCCTGAAAACGTCTGTATACTTCCCAATAGCCAATACTATATGTTAACATTGGGTAAAGTTAATAACTTTCAGCCCTCCCCCCGGGGACTTCGGGGGATTAGGTCATCGAAAAAGACATAATTATCATATTTTCGACCATGCTGAACAAAATGGCTATCTGAAAATTTTGATCGGGTGACTTTGGAAAAAAATAGAGCGTGGGAGGGGTCCTTGTTGCCCGTCATTTTTTGGTCACTTAAAAAGGGACTAGAACTTTTAATTTCCGTTCCAATGAGCCCTCCCACGATATTCTAGGACCACTGGGTTGATACGATCACCCCGGGGAAAAAAAAGAAAACAAATAAACTCGCATCCGTGATCTTTCTTCTGGCAATGAGCCATTCTGTTGCGAAAACACACTAAAGTTAGAAAAAATACAAAATATTCCTTTATTACCTCTGCAATACGGGTAAAAATGAAGAATTCATACACATTTTCAACTAGCTAAGGGTAAGTGTTTTAAATATGAGCCATTCTGTTGCGAAAACATACAAAAGTTAGAAAAAAATATAAAATATTCCTTTATTACCTCTGCAATACGGCTAAAAATGAAGAATTCATACACATTTTCAACTAGCTAAGGGTAAGTGTTTTAAATATGTGCCATTCTGTTGCGAAAACACACAAAAGTTAGAAAAAATACAAAATATTCCTTTATTACCTCTGAAAAACGGCTAAAAATGAAGAATTCATACACATTTTCAACTAGCTAAGGGTAAGTGTTTTAAATATGCGCCATTCTGTAGCGAAAACACACAAAAGATAGAAAAAATACAACCTGACCCCCTAATTGAAGGATATGAATTAGAACCATGGGAAAGTAATTTCATCGTATTTTGCATTTCCCACAAGAGGACACTTTTCGAGTAAAAGTAAAGAGCTACCAGACTAAACCAAAGATATGATGAAATAATAACTAATAATTGTTCAAACTTAAATTTTCTGTATTACGGGAATAGTTTTTTTTCGAACCATTATATCTACCAAAGGTTCAATACCTGAGTTAAACTAAGAGGTTTCAATTTCAGGAAAAAATTACATTTTGACAACATTTGACAATTTACCAAATTTAAAGTTTTGTTTAGTTTCAAAATGTTTTCTGTCACTCATCTTCTTTTAATCATTCACAAACAATACTAAAGAAAACCACTTCCCCCGTTTTTTTGATTTTAAATTATTAAGAAGGCTATTATTTCATTGAAATATACATTTTACATTTTTAATTTTCATGCTTTAGATAAGTATCTTGTCCTTTTGGTGTAAATTGAAGCTGAAGGCTTATTTCATCATATTTTGCTTATTTTCGTTGGAAAACACACTGAAAAGACATATTATTGAACTCACATCAAACATTGCCGGGCTTGCATTTGAAGAACCTTCCATTATTTTCTATCTTGTCCTCTATTTCAGCATATACTGACTTTTAAAGCTTTTCAACACTCTTAAATATACTAACCTAACGGTTATTTATTTATGAAATTGTGCAAACTGTTGATTTAGAACAATAATTACCTTTCTATATATTAATTAACACTCACTATAATTGCCACTTTTCACTCGCGGAGAATGGTTTCAAAACAATACTTCTTACATTACATAGGCTATTTATGTCAAACGAGACATCTACAATGCAGATTAATTAATTTTTACGTTCGATTTTGTTTTGGACATAGGAGAGCGTCAATGGGAAGTGAGAATTTCTGTAAAACTATCAAAGATTGATTAGGTGTATGGTGACTAGCTTAGCCTACGTACGAGAAAGAAAAGTTCTTAGGTGTGGAGCTCCCCCACCACCTCAACCATCGCTCTTGAAATCCATTGAATTAGGTTAGAGACAGACAAAAAGTTAGGTGTATGGTTAGGTTAGGTTAGATTATGTTAGGTTAGGTTAATTTAGGTTAGACTAGCTTAGCCTACGTAGCCCCCCCCCCACCACCGCAACCATCGCTCTTGAAATCCCTTGAATCAGGTTAGAGACAGACAAAAAGTTAGGTGTATGGTTAGGTTAGGTTAGATTATGTTAGGTTAGGTTAATTAACGGCAGCCTCTTTTGTTAAGGTTTTTTATTTTGGGTGGGGGGGGGCTCCCGCCCCCTCAACAAAAAGTTAGGTGTATGGTTAGGGTTAGGTTAGATTATGTTAGGTTAGGTTAATTTAGGTTAGACTAGCTCCCCCCCCCCCGGGGGCCCCGGGGACTGACAGCCGACCACGGGGGGGACTCCCCCAACCACGGTTTGGTTCACTAACATTTCACGCTGACCACCAGCCCCCCCCCCCCAACCCCGGGGCCACGGGGCCGAAAGCCTGACACGGGTAGGACCCTCACCACCAAGGTCAGGTTAGGGTTAGATTAGGTTAAGTTACCTAACATTTCTAGGTTAACTTACATCAGGTTAAGTGGCGCGCCACTTAACCTGATACCATACACCTAATTTTTTGTTGAGGGGGCGGGAGCCCCCCCCAAAAAAATAAAAAACCTTAACAAAAGAGGTTGCCGTTAATTATCCTAACCAAACATAATCTAACCTAACCTAACCATACACCTAACTTTTTGTCTGTCTCTAACCTAATTCAAGGGATTTCAAGAGCGATGGTTGAGGCGGTGGGGGGGGGGCTACGTAGGCTAAGCTAGGCTACCCTAAATGAACCAAACCTAACATAAACTAACCAAACCTAAACATACACCTAACTTTTTGTCTTTCTCTAACCTAATTCAAGGGATTTAAAGAGCGATGGTTGAGGCGGTGGGGGAGCTCCACACCTAAGAACTTTTCTTTCTCGTAGGTAGGCTAAGCTAGTCACCATACACCTAATCAATCTTTGATAGTTTTACAGAAATTCTCACTTCCCATTGATGTTCTCCTATGTCCAAAACAAAATCGAACGTAACAATTAATTAATCTGCATTGAAGATGTCTCGTTTGGCACAAATAGTCTATGCAATGTAAGAAGTATTGTTTTGAAATTATTCTCCGCGAGTGAAAAGTGGCAATTCTAGTGAGTGTTAATTTATATATAGAAAGGTAATTATTGTTCTAAATCAACAGTTTGCACAATTTCATAAATAAATAACCGTTAGGTTAGTATATTTAAGAGTGTTGAAAAGCTTTAAAAGTCAGTATATGCTGAAATAGAGAACAAGATAGAAAATAATGGAAGGTTCTTCAAATGCAAGCCCGGCAATGTTTGATGTGAGTTCAATAATATGTCTTTTCAGTGTGTTTTCCAACGAAAATAAGCAAAATATGATGAAATAAGCCTTCAGCTGCAATTTACACCAAAAGGATAAGATACTTATCTAAAGCATGAAAATTAAAAATGTAAAATGTATATTTCAATGAAATAATAGCCTTCTTAATAATTTAAAATCAATAAACCGTGGGAAGTGGTTTTCTTTAGTATTGATTGTGAATGATTAAAAGAAGATGAGTGACAGAAAACATTTTGAAACTAAACAAAACTTTAAATTTGTTAAATTGTCAAATGTTGTCAAAATGTAATTTTTTCCTGAAATTGAAACCTCTTAGTTTAACTCAGGTATTGAACCTTTGGTAGATATAATGGTTCGAAAATAAACTATTCCCGTAATACAGAAAATTTAAGTTTGAACAATTATTCGTTATTATTTCATCATATCTTTGGTTTAGTCTGGTAGCTCTTTACTTTTACTCGAAAACTGTCTTCTTGTGGGAAATGCAAAATAAGATGAAATTAAGTTCCCATGGTTCTAATTCATATCCTTCAATTAGGGGGGTCAGGTTGTATTTTTTCTAACTTTTGTGTGTTTTCGCTACAGAATGACGCATATTTAAAACAATTACCCTTAGCTAGTTGAAAATATGTATGAATTCTTTATTTTTAGCCGTTTTTCAGAGGTAATAAAGGAATATTTTTTATTTTTTCTAACTTTTGTGTGTTTTCGCAACAGAATGTCCCATATTTAAAACACTTACCCTTAGCTAGTTGAAAATGTGTATGAATTCTTCATTTTTAGCCGTTTTTTAGAGGTAATAAAGGAATATTTTGTATATTTTTTCTAACTTTTGTGTGTTTTCGCAACAGAATGGCCCATATTTAAAACACTTACCCTTAGCTAGTTGAAGATGTGTATTAATTCTTCATTTTTACCCGTATTGCAGAGATAATAAAGGAATATTTTGTTTTTTTTCTAAGTTTAGTGTGTTTTCGCAACAGAATGGCTCATTGCCAGAAGAAAGATCACGGATGCGAGTTTATTTGTTGTATTTTTTTTTCCCGGGGGGACCGTATCGACCCAGTGGTTCTAGAATATCGTGGGAGGGCTCATTGGAACGGAAATTAAAAGTTCTAGTCCCTTTTTAAATGACCAAAAAATGACGGGCACCAAGGACCCCTCCCACGCTCTATTTTTTCCAAAGTCACCCGATCAAAATTTTCAGATAGCTATTTTGTTCAGCATGGTCGAAAATATGATAATTATGTCTTTTTCGATGACCTAATCCCCCGAAGTCCCCGGGGGGAGGGATTCAATCAGAAATCCTAACATAAGATTCAATCAGAATTCCTAATTTGTCGTAGAAAATAAAAATTACATTTGTGCATTTTCAAAAATCCCACTTTACGTTTCTGGCTTTCTATTTCAAATCCAAGGAAGTGTTAAATGGATTTAGCTTCATGGAACTAAAATTTAAACACACTTGTAACACTCGAGCAAAATTTACAATTTCTCGTAAAATTTTGCCATATTTAAAATTAAATTTATTTAATTTCAAAAATCATCCCCCCCCCCCCCCCTCTTGATCGCTCTATCTTTATTGTGGGTCCCTTGTCTCTCTCTCTCTCTCTCTCTCTCTCTCTCTCTCTCTCTCTCTCTCTCTCTCTCTCTCTCTCTCTCTCTCTCTCTCTCTCTCTCTCTCTCTCTCTCTAATTACCTCGTAAGTCTAGATCGATCAGAGATGTGGGACCCACACCCCCCGAGCCCGCATCCATTTGTGGGTATCATTTGTTTAGAATAAACTATATTTTTTGCTAGAAAAATAAATATTTTTAGCAGTCCTTAGACATTACGAGATATCCAGATCTGTAAATAGATATCTGTAACCTGAAGTGGAAGCTTTTTATTTTCTCTGGAGAAATTAGAATTGAATTATGTTCTTTTGGTAAAATTCAGAATAGAACTTGAACTTTTCTATCTTCTATGGCCACGGGAGGGGGATGTTCAAGTTTACTTATTTGAGGGGATTTTTGTTCATTTCAAGCTTGATTTGTATATTAAATTTAAGTTTCACTCGTTTTAAGATTTATTTATTAATTTACATTAATATCCATAGTATGTTTGTTTGCATTTATTTTTTATTTTATTTCTGTTCGTTTTAAGTTTCATTTATAGTTAAATAGGAAAATATTTTTTTCATTTTAAGCTTGCTATTCATATTAAATCTAAGCATTACTCGCTTTGAGATCTATTTATTCATTTATATTATTATTTGTTGTTTGTTTTTTGCTATGATTGCTTATCTAATTTCTGTTCGGTTTGGTTTCATTTATTCATTGATAGTAATTTCTGGTCGTTTCGAGTTTAAATTTTAAAAGGTATTTGTATCTGCTGAGCTTAAGTTTAAAATACCTTTACTTTTCTTTGAAAAACATATTTTTCGAAAAGTTTTTTTAATTGATTTTGTTCGTTTTTGATCGCAAAAAATTTTAAGTTTTTAAAAATTTCTTATTTCAAAATCAATTATAACGACCACAGAGTTTCACCCCAAATCATCATCTAAAATGTCTCAAACTGTTTCACCCTTTGTGTGAACCTATAGTTTTTAATTATGTTTTATCTTCTTTCAGGATAAATCTGTGAAATTTCCTATCGAATACACCCCTCAGGCTTGGAATAGCCAATTTTGTTGCAAATGCTGGTCTACAATGTTCGAATTGCTGAGCATAAGCACATGTGCGAACGTATTCTGTCTTAAGCGTAGAAGGTGCAAAACCCATATCGTAGTTGATATGAGTAATGAACCATTGTGATAAGTACTGTCTTTGAAAATAAACCAAAATGATTTTAGTGTTCTAAGAGTAAAGTGCTTTAAAAAAATGTGTTTGAATTTGTCTATTAATAAAAAAATGTATACAATAATGTCGTTATTCTACACTTTAGATGTCTTCTTCTTCGGTGTATAGGCATCTGACGTGAACCACTAGTGCTGGTAAATCATTTGGATTCACTCTAGACTGACCCTAATTCGTTAGCCTAACCTGATCAGAAAAGAAAGGGAACATTTTCGATTTCGAAACAATTTTATTGAATAATTACAACAACAACATCAATAATACTATGCATATACAATTAGCGATAGAGTTTATTGTCTTCGATATGTTTCACTAATGCACTTAAAGCACATTGAAGTCTATTCACATGTGCTATATCAACTTTTGCGGCGAAACATAAATGATCCTCCATTTTAAATTTGCTCAAGGATATCACATATCTTGCATATACTGTATCCCATTCCAGACAAAGCCGTGATCCTTTCGTGATTTCCACTGCAATGTTTGGTGCTCTTGTATTATTATCATCAACTCCACTATCAACTTCTAATAGGGTAAACATTCCACTTATCGTCATTAACATTAATATATATCCAAATGAGTAAAGTCAAACTGTTCTTCTTCTCACTCCTTTGAATTCTATTCACAGACTAATAAAACTTTGGCAAAAAACCTTTCCTCATATTCCCTCCGCCGCTAATATGTAAGCAAGCCCTCTGATTGGCTGAGAAGGGATATGTAACCGACTCGCTGATTGGCAGAGAAGGAGGATGTATCCGACTCGCTGATTGGCTGAGAAGGAAACACGTGATCTAACTGTTTCCGGGAAACTCATAACATTGCCTAGAGCAACAACAACAAATACTATTTCTGGACACCATGACATTCACGATCGTTTACGCAATCAAGTTCTCGGAAATTCACTTCCCCCTCGAGTCCTAGATCAATAACATTGTTCCCGTTAGAATTCAATGCGCATGTGCAACCTTCGTTCCGGAGTTATTACACATAGAAACACCAAATAAATCGACCTTGGAAAAAGAGGTCATTGACCGATTACGCAATCATTCTCCCTAGGGAGGCTATGCCCTTATTTGGGTGTGCAAAAAAGTTATAGGTGGCAGCAGGGGTGCCACATGGGGCTCAATAAGGCCCTTCTACTAGCAAAAAACATACAACAAGTAATAATATAAATGAATAAATAGATCTTAAAGCGATTAATGCTTAGATTAAATATAAAAATCAAGCTTAAAACGAAAACAAATATTTTGCTATTAAATTATAAATGAAACTTAAAACGAACAGAAATTAAATAACAATCAATACGAACAAAGATACATTATATATTAATGTAAATGAATAAATAAATCTTTAAACGAGTGAAACTTAAATTGAATATGCAAATCAAATTTGAATCGACTAAAAATAACTACAAACAAGAGTTTGGGTATCGCCTCACTGCAGAAGCCTAAAACCTATTGCGTCATTGGCGCTTTACTGAAAACAGTTCTTTCATTAATTAAGATTTTAAGGAATAAATATCAGCATATGTATATTAAATTGACAATGCATTTTTTTTCAGTAAACTCATTTCAATTTTTTTTTAGTAAAGTACAAATAATATTCTGGCTTTTAGAAAGCATAGGGGTTTTGAACCCTACTCATATTAATTTATGCTCGTTTTTAGTTTGACTCTAACATTTATTTTAATATTTGTTCTTTTTGGGTTTCATTTATTTATTGATACTGATTTGGGGTACTTGTATGCTTGGTAGATTATATGATAGTCCGGATGCCAGGTGTTGAAAGTATGAATCATACCACGACGGAATGGGGCTGCTACGACAATTAGCCTACCCTCCAACCCCTAAATTGACCAAGCGGATTCAAAAATATCAACGGCACTTGCTTGCGAGTGGTGGAACACTCCGAACCTTGACATTTTATTATATTTTGAATGTTTCGTGCGAGAAAATACATGTTCTACAAAGTTTGAGGTGCAGTTTTCCGCTCAAATAGAAATGCCTAGAAGCCATAGAATATAACAAACCAACACGATTAGTTAGAAAAAATGGCAGAGTTAAAAAAATGACAAAACTATATGAGTCTTGAACAGTCTTGGAAAGTATAAACAAAACCAAATTGAATATTAAATATATAATGATATTAGTTGTTCAAAGATCCATCAGTTCAAGATTTTTTTCACTGTAATTTTATTTTCCTTTTCAATACTGTAAGAACTGGAAACTAATAAATTTGTAATAAACGAGTAATTCGTTTTCAGTGAAGCACCAATGACGCAGAAGGCTTTAGGTTTTTACAGTTAAAGAAGGGGGCAGTATCCAAATTGTGTTTGTAGTGAAACTATATTTGTCTTGACTAATCTTGAAAAGAACTAATAAATTAAACTGAATATTTGATGCATAATGATATTAATTGCTAAAAACTCATCAGTTCAAAATTTTACTGTAATTTTAATATTTATTTTCAATATTAAGTACAAAAGAAAATATTTGTAATATACCTAATTCGTTTTCGGTAAAGCGCCACCAATGACGCAGTAGGTTTTAGGCTTCTGCAGTGAGGCGATACCCAAACTCTTGTTTGTAGTTATTTTTATTCGAGTCAAACTTGATTTGCATATTCAATTTAAGTTTCACTCGTTTTAAGATTTAGTTATACATTTACATTAATACATATTGTATGTTTGTTTGCATTGATTGTTATTTAATTTCTGTTCGTTTTATGTTCCATTTATACTTTAATAGCAAAATATTTGTTTTCGTTTTAAGCTTGATTTTCATATTCAATCTAAGTATTACTCGCTTTAAGATCTATTTATTCATTTATATTATTACTTGTTGTGTGTTTTTTGCTATGACTGTTTATTTAATTTCTGTTCGTTTTGGGTTTCATTTATTCTTTAATAGTAATTTCTGGTCGTTTTGAGTTTGAATTTTAAAAGCTATTTGTATATCCTGAGCTTAAGTTTAAAATGACCTTTACTTTTCTTTGAAAACTTATTTTTCGGAAAGTTTTTTTAATTAATTTTTGTTTGTTTTTGATTGCAAAAAGTTTTGGCATGGGGGGGTGCTTACTGTCCGATTATTCTTGACTTTAAAAAAAGGATCTAGAACTTTCAATTTAAATCGAATGAGGCTTTTTTCAAAGTCTATACGATTACCCCTTTGATAAGAACCTTATATATGAACAATAGACAGCTTGCATAACTTGTGGACAGCGATTGACAACAATGAATGGATTGAAAAAATAGCTCCAATAACAGGGTTTAGACCATTTCACTTGCTGACACAAAGAAATCACGACTGTTTGGAATTGACCTTAATAGGATTTTGTGTGCCAAAGCAATTTTACATCTATCTCAGAGTATGTATTTTAACCTTATAATTGGATAACTATAATAGATTTCCTATGTGTTCTTCCCATACAAAAACTCCTTCCCATAAGTTATAAACCCCCTTTAATAAGTTATGCCCCAGGGCATAACTTACAACGTCTACCCCCGGGCCCTGGTGGGTTGTGTCGACACCGAAGTTTTTTGTTATCAGAAGTTTGAACTATTTTAACAAAATGTCTATATCGAGATTTTTATCTCATGCATTTAGGGCGTGGAGGAGGGGGGGGCTAGTCACCCTCCAATCTCTTTTGACTCTTAAAAAGTGAACAAGAACTTTCAATTTTCAGTCAAATGAAACCTCTCCAAAGTCTATACGAGCATCCCTTCCATAAGAAATAATGGGAAGGATTCGGACAATCCTTAAATTACAACTCTTGCCCTGAGGGCTGTGGGGGAGTTGTCATCCTCAAAGACCTAATTTCTAGAACTTAAAACTGCATTTAATAAAATGGCTGTCTCAAAATTTTGATTGGATGTGTCTGGGGAAAAGGTAGGCGTGAGAGGGGGGTTATGTGCCCTCAAACCACTTTTGACTATTAAAAAGGGCACCGGCCCTTTGAATTTCCAATCAAATGAGCCTTTTTTGAAGTTTATACGACACTGCCTTCTATAAAAACCTTATATGCCCCCAGGGCATAACTTAAAACCCTTGCCCTGAGTGTTGTGCGGAATTGTCCTCCTCAAAATATATTTTCTATCTGGAAATCGACTATGCTGAA